>NC_057789.1:17302495-17602495 GCF_014905175.1 Aphidius gifuensis | reverse complement strand
GACAATATATCTTTTTATTTATTCAAACAAATTGAAAGCTATAGGAAAAATGGCTAAGAAATAGATGTTGCTTACCAATTAATTGTCAATAGCCTTTTATCTATTTAAACAACCCTGGTGGAAAAAATCTCTCCGGATTTCGACGTAATTGAGACTTCCAGAGATATTTACAGAGTAATCTCCAGACTATTTTCATAATATCTCCGGACTTTCCCGGAATTTTCGCCTTAAAAATACCAACAAAGAAAAATGGAGAAATCAATAAAAGAACTAGAAATAAGAGTTTACATACGAAATATAAAACTGAATTTTCTTCCAAGAAAATCCGGAGAAAATCCGAATAAATTCCGATTAATATCTCCGGTAGTCTCAATTGTGAATTGCGTAGAAAATTCGGAGAAATCCGGAAAAAATCCGGATAAATTATTTCTACCAGGGAAATTGAAAGCTATAGAAAAAATGCTTACCAATTAATTTTTGAAGAATCAATTTAGCTAAAAAAATTAACTGGCAAGCCACATCCTTTCTTTAGCCATTTGTTAATAGCTTTTTATTTATCTAAACAAATTATAAGCTGTAGGAAAAATGGCTAAGGGAAGGATGTGGGTTACTTATTCATTTTTAAAAAATTAATTTAGCTAAAGACATTAAGTGGCAAGCCACAAAATTTACAAAAATAAAAGAAGGGTTGCCTACGCTATAGAAATTTTGCATCGGGCCCTCTATACTCGATAGGACGAGGTACATATTCTGCACGCCATTTTAATTTCAATAATTAGAGGTATTCAAGAGTCTATCATAGTTAGCGTAAATGATAAATTCTATACTATATTTATTAAAAAAAAAAAATTTATAAAAAAAAAAATTTTTAAAATTGTGAACAAGTCTCAAAAATCAGGACATTTGACAAATCAGGACCGTATCAGGAGAAGCCAATCAAAATCAGGACATGTCCTGCTAAATCAGGACGCATGGTAACCCTATGTACACGACTGTGAGATTTTACAATTCTCACACAATTCCGACACACGACTGTGAAAATTGTAAATCCGATACAATTCTGACACAAATCCGACAGACGTACGACAGTATATTTTTTATATTTTGTATTTAATATAAAAAAAAGCATTTTATTAATAAAAATTTTTGTTCAATATTAAAGTTATAATATTTTAATAATTATAGGCATATTAGATTTTTTTTTTTTTGAATAAATTTCAACAAAAAAAATAATTGGAAACATATGGGAAACCAAATACATGGTTTCATTGCAAGTTACATTTGAGTTACAAAAATACCAAATACATGGGAAACTGATTAAATGTATTAGTTTTGAAAAAAAAGTATTTATAAAAAAACCGTTCCTAACCTCATAAAAAAACCAAAAAATGACAATTTTCTAATAAAATAATTTTAGAAAAATCTAATATGCCTATAATTATTAAAATATTATAACTTTAATATTGAACAAAAATTTTTATTAATAAAATGCTTTTTTTTATATTAAATACAAAATAAAAATATACTGTCGTACGTCTGTCGGATTTGTGTCGGAATTGTATCGGATTTACAATTTTCACAGTCGTGTGTCGGAATTGTGTGAGAATTGTAAAATCTCACAGTCGTGTACAGATGATTCTGACAGCTAACCTAACTTTTAATACATAAGCAGAATTGAGTTTTTTCAATAAAAAAATTATTCAAAAAAAATTCTAATGTGTCTTAAATTATAAGAATATTATTTAGAAATTTTTAGACATAATATTCCATTTTTTAAATGCTTCTTACTATTTATTTTTGTGACTTAGAAATTCTTATAGTCGTGTGTCGGTTTTGTGTCCTTTTTGTATGAGATCAGTGCACAAACCGACCATCGGCATTTTCGCTAGGGAATGGATCATCCTGAATTTGAAGTTTAGAAACATTTTAATGTTGTCACAAATCCTGTATGCAAATACAAGACAGGAAGTTGTAAATATTGTGGAAAAAAATATGTTTCAAATGCTGGTAGAATGATGAAGCATCTTGCTCAAGAATGAATTTACCACTTGTTGAACCTGCTCGACCAACAAAATCATCAGTAGGAAAAAAACCATTAGCAACAAACAATGATTCGAGTTTTGAAGAATTTGTTGGAGAAATATCAGATGATGATGATGATAAAATATCTGACTGGGAAGATGAAGGTTGGGACGATTGTCCTCTTTATGATGATAAAAGTGAAAATGAAATTTAATTGTGGACCAAAAAGTTAATTAGTTTATTAAAGTGAAGAGCTTAAATTATCATTTTTGTACTTAAAAAAGGGTTACAAGTATTAACTTTTAAAGTTCAAAGTACACCGAAAATTAATCATATAAAATTTAAAAACATATCTAGATTTTTAGTTGAGTTTGTCCTTTTTTTTTTTTCTTTCTTTTTTCATGGGAAATTTCTTTTTTTTATTGTTGTTCGTTTTTCATTTCTATTTTTTTCCTTTTATTTTTTTTTTTTTTAAGGACAAATTGCTAGTGCAAAATAATGACAAACTAATGGCAAAATAAAAATAAAAAGCTTTATTAGTTTTTAACAAGTTCATGGTATAAAAAAATATAAAAACCGTTAAAATATGGTATATTTTAAAATTTATATTATTCTACTTGTTACAATATTATTGTATAATATTGAAAATATTATTAGTCTCAATTTTTCTTCCATTCATTGTTACCAATAAATATAATATATGGAATCTACAGGTCTTGTTAATATAATAACTCCCAAACATTAATATTTTCATATTTATTTTCAATATATGTATCATTAAAGTTTTTTTTGTCAACTCGAATTTCATATGGGTTACTCAAATATTATATTTATTTTGTTTATAACAATTTATTTACTTATATTAATTTGTTGTTTTTATTATTAATAATTGATTATATTAAACATTGAAAAAAGTCTGTGATTTTAGACCTATCGTAAAGCTTTAAATGTTGCGCATGCGCGTCGATGCCCCGCCCCGTTGGGTTTTAAACCAGTTATCAACCGTTAATAACAGTTATGAACCGTCAAAAAAAATAAATAACCGGCTAATTAACAGCTCTACCTTTGGCACCACTCTGCTTATACCCACTCTACATAACAACATTTTCGAACGCCTTCATCGGCCGCAAATTGTAAATATTAAAGTTGCCCTCAGAATTGGAGTGCTGGAGCTTCAACTAGGAGATACCGTGTTCAAGTCGTGGTGATGTCAAGTATTGATAGTGTAATATTTTCCGACAAATAAATCATTAATTATATAAATAAAAACATTAAATTGTTTAAACAATGAAAAAGTATTTTTTTTTATTAAATTAATGAATTTAAGGTATATGTTTCTATATATTATAATATATAGTTATATATGATTATATATTAGCCTGTCAAGCTAATTTCAACATCTCATCATATATATATATTACAAATAAAACATTCTTATATATGATTATATATAATTTCATATAACTATATATAGTTACATATAAACTTTTTTCATCGGGTACTCATTTGTAATTTTACTATTACTATAGTATTAATTGTAACTTATAAATAACAATATATTATTATCATTTTCAGCAGATGAATTATTTTCAAAAATCATGAGGGATCAGAAGTAAGTGAACATATGCGAAATGAATATAATAATAATTGTCTCAACAGTTTTAAAATTGAAAAGATCATAATTCAGCTATACATTATGCTTATATAAAATACGGGTGTTAAATGTACGGGTTTTATTAAAAAACGGGCGATAAATGTACGCGTTTTGAAAAATGGGTAATGTCTTCGTTGCTGATTTAAGAGAATCCGTATTTTATTATTTAATATGAAATTTCCTCTCATTGTTCTCCTTGTTCGAGATGAAAATCGTCAAGCTGGAATTGGTTCTGCAATTGTACTGCAGTTTAAAAAATCTCATAGAAACCACGAAAAAGCGTCAAATACACATCAAATGCTCATAGAATAATAATAATATCTATGAGCATTTGATGTGTATTTGACCCTTTTTTGCGGTTTCTATGAGATTTTTTTAACTGGGTAAGGCATAAATATTAGTTCGGTGATAAGGCTGAAATTCAATTCTAATTGGCAATAGTATTCAACTTTATTGACCAAGATGCTAAAAATATACAATAATATATTATTATGATGATGTACGAATTTGTAATAATATATTATACAATAATTAATAATTAAAAGCAACAGTTAATATGTATACACTGTAAAAAAATTCCATATTTGATAACAAAACTTCTTGAAAATAGAATTTTCGTTCTAGGAAATTTTTAGTTTTTAAAGAAGAAAAAAAGCTCTTGTTATGAATAGAAAACTTCTTGTTAAAAGACAAAAAAATTCTTGAAACATGACAGATTTAGATTTGAAATGAACCTAAAGTAGATTTGAAAAAAGAAAAATTATTCTTGTAATGATAATAAAACTTCTTGAAATAAATGCTAAAAAAGTCTTGAATTGAGACGCATACTTCTTAAAAAAAATCTTGTTGTTCTCACTTTATAAACAACAGTTCTAAATTTTAGAACAAGGCTTCTTGGAAATAATCTAAAATGGCCTTGAATTTAGACGCATACTTCTTGAAAAAAAATGTTTTTGTTCTCATTTCAAGAACAACAGTTCTAAATTTTAAAACAAGGCTTCTTGGAAATAATCAAGTTGTGTCTTGAATTGAGAACAAAAAGATTTCTATCAAGTCAAAATTAGATTTAATTCAAGGAGTAAATTACTACTGATTTAAATAAAAAAAAAAAATTATTTATTTAACATTACTTTTGTCAATTACCAGAATTACAGTTCAACTTTACATTGTGAACCATATTTTTTTTTCCTAAACTAATTACCTATGAGGGGAAACGAACCCTTGACTGACGCAAACCACGATATCTTAAACCTAACGACTTTCCCACCGAGCCACAAGCGCATGTACATGACGGGACGAAAATTTCTGCTCTCATAAAGGATAACATTTAAGAAGAAAGATTACGGCATATTCAAATTAAAGTTAATTTTGTTAACAAGTCAAAAGGAAAATGTTTTGTTCTTATTTTATTTTACATATATCGTAAAACAACTTGTCAGACATAATAAATTATTCTTTTTCGATGTTTGTAATACTTTAATACTTGGGGGCTGTTTGCGTTGGGGGCTGTTTTAATGATATTGAAAAATTGGTTTTTCTTTAGTTATACATCTAATTTGTTGTAAATTTTATGAGCTATTCAATGGTGTAATAATTATAATTTTAAAAAAATTATTACTCATAAATAATAGACAAAAACGACCGGGCGAAATTTTTCACCGAGCGCTTGGGACGGTTTTCGTCTATTATCTATGAGTAATAATTTTTTTAAAATTATAATTTTTATACCATTGGAAAGCTGATAAAATTTACAACAAATGAGATGTATAAATAAAGAAAAACCAATTTTTTTTCTAGAAGTTATTGAGCGAGTCGCTAGATTTTTTACCGAGAAATAGTTTTCAAATTAAACCGCGGGGGCGTTGGGGGCTGTTTTAATGAATTTAAAAAATTGGTTTTTCTTTAGTTATACATGTAATTTGTTGTAAATTTTATGAGCTATTCAATGGTGTAATAATTATAATTTTAAAAAAATTATTACTCATAGATAATAGACGAAAACCATCCCAAGCACTCGGTGAAAAATTTCGCCTGGTCGTTTTTGTCCATTATTTATGAGTAATAATTTTTTTAAAATTATAATTATTACACCATTGAATAGCTTATAAAATTTACAACAAATTAGATGTATAAATAAATAAAAACCAATTTTTTAAATTTATTTATTTAGCCACCAACGCCGAGAATATATACTGGGCACATGCTGTTCGCTCCTGCTACGCCTATGGGCAAAAAAGTCGCTACCTCGAGGTCGCTAGCTTCAGGGCACTTAATTTAAGGCCATTTTGGATTATTTCCAAGAAGCCTTGTTCTAAAATTTAGAACTGTTGTTCATGAAGTGAGAACAAAAAGATTTTTTTTAAGAAGTATGCGTCTCAATTCAAGACTTTTTTAGCATTTATTTCAAGAAGTTTTATTATCATTACAAGAATAATTTTTCTTTTTTTAAATCTACTTTAGGTTCATTTCAAATCTAAATCTGTCATGTTTCAAGAATTTTTTTGTCTTTTGACAAGAAGTTTTCTATTCATAACAAGAACTTTTTTTCTTTTTTCAAATCTAAAAATTTCCTACAACAAAAGTTCTATCTGGTAGAACTTTTTTTTTTTCAGTTTATCTATTACAAAGCATAGTTTATCAACAATAATCGAAATGCGACAACATTAGTTTATAATGTTCATTTATGGACGATATGCATAAGTCATTTATTCAAATATTAGAATAAATATAACAAAGAATTAATTTTTCAAACTCTAAACAACACGATTACTATTTCCAAATGAGTATCATTGAATAGCACCGTCAGCACCAATAATACAATTTGAAACAAAAAAAGCTTGACTGTGATTTGACTTTTTTTTAAAAAAAAACGAACAATAAAATGTCAAGGATGATTGACATTTAAGTGAAAAATAAAAAAATGTCACTCATTAAGAATTAATATTAATGAAATTGATATAAAACATTTGCACTAAATATCTGAATTTTCCCCTAGTGAAAATGATTTCTTCGATATTCTCCGATTTTTCTTCGATTTTCTCCCCATATTGTTGAATAAAAATTTCGAAGAAAAATCAGAATAAAACAAAAAATCATATTTTCCGATTATCTCCGACTTGTTCCGATTTTTTCCTGATTTTCGTCCGCGTTTTCTCCGATTCTTTCCGAATTACTCCGATTTTTGAAAATCGGAGAAAAATCGAAGAAAATCGGAGAAATCATGTTCACCAGGGTCATCATATTTCTTTTTGTCCATTTATGTTTATTAATGGCTTTTATATATATAAAATTATAAATAAAAAAGGCCATTGATATTTAATTATTATATGTATATATAAAGGAATATACTAAAAAACGTAACTGTTCCCATACATATAACATCAACATTCAAGTTAAATAAACACGACCGCGTAAGCGAGCGCATAGTCTTGTCAATAATAATAAGAGATAAAAACGATTATTTGAGATAGTAAAGTCCTATTTCAAAGTTTACTCCAAGTACATGAATTTTTTCTTTTTAAACAGTTTTTTGTTTAAATACCATATTTTTATCTACGCCATATGGATATGTCAAACTTTGATAATTGATGTCTTTCAAAAATGCACGGGAACCTATGTTGAAAGTAACATCAGGAGATGCATTCATTTAGATATAGAAAAAATATTTTTGGTCAAAGTTAGCTCATTCCCCGCCATCGGACCACCTTAAACATTTTCGACTTGTTTGTCAGCAATTAGTGATTATATTGATTTTAGAAATTTTGTACCATTTTTTGTATTGAATTATATTACATTTTATATTGATAAAAAATTAAATGATATAATAAAATGACGATATTTTAGATCACTTAAAATAAACATAGAAAAAATATACACATAGAATGAATCAAGAATAATAATGATTTCATAATTTCTTTTTTAATCGCTCATATCGGATTAATTATAGAAAAAAAAACAAACTGAATCTTACCAAGCTTTTTCAAATCAGGACCTTTTATCCAAAAAGGATATTGTCAGGACAACCGTTCCCAAATCAGAACATGTCCTGATAGAATTTTGCGTATGGTAACCCTAAGTAGAGTCCAAGTTTTATCTTGGCAGGGGGTCTGAGACGGAAAAAAAAGTATATTTGTTAAGGTTGAATGTAAGTCCCAACGTCGAATAACTTTTGTGTGCCAAAGGGGCTCGCCCCAGCTCATGCTTTTTTAAAATAAATTGGTGCCCGCTATGCCTAAAATCTGTGTCCGTTACTATCACATCTGTAGTAGTATGAGTGTACCCGGCCTACACGAACACACACAACTACGACTGCAGCAGTAAAGTGAAGTAAATTTCGGAGTTAATTAATCGTTTGCGATTGAATATCTTCTAAAAAACACGGTCGAAATTGATGATTTTTTTTTTTTAATTTTCGTAATTAAAAAAACTACAAATCTAAATCAAATTTAGTAATTTCGAATAGAGGGGTTTTTAGATACAGATCAAAACGTGGGTTTTTCCGTTTACGGCCGTCTTAAATCGGTCAAGTTTATTTCACGGTCGAAAAATTTGAAAAAAATTCTATAAAATAGAGAAATGTTCTAGCTAGCGATTAAAAAAAAATAGCAAAATCGAGTAGAGGGAATTCGTATTTACATTCAACCTTAACAATTTAAACACAACTTTTTTCTACGTCTCGAGATTTTCAGTGCCCTGTCAGCCGGTTAACAACTATAATTTTTTGAACCGCAAAGACGAAATAATTTTTGTTTAATTAATTTTCTTAATTTATAAAGAAGTATATATATTTATTGTAAATTTCCGAAGTTTGAATTAGAAATTTGAGAGATACAATTATTGTATGTTAAAGATGTCAACTTTGACATTAACTATCTTGATTTTAACGAAAAGAAAAATTATAATATCAATATGCCAAATAGATAATTATTTCATTCAGAAATTAAAAAATCAACTGGTAAAATTAAATTACGGGAAAATTTACTTAAAAACAACCTCAAATTAATATTATTCAAAATAACTTCGAAAAACATGAAAAAAAAACTTTTTTCTATAATTATAATAAGCGAATTCATTTTTGGCTTGTTCCACTTCAATCATGACTACGTGGAGTTGAATACACTATCTCAGTTCAGAAAAGATAAGTAATCTACTTGCTATCTAAGTAACAGCTTATCATTATCTGTGATTCACACCATCATCCAAGCAGTTCTATTTTGACGCACAATCATAAACGACTGTTCAATTTTGGTGAGGTCTTGTAAGTCTCTTTATCCATTATTTTTCTTGTATCAAAAAAAAAAAAAAAAATGCGAACAAAAAGTGTCATCTACTATCTAGCCATTGGAATCTGTAAGTACAATTATTTACAAGCAAAAATTTATTTATTCGAAAAGAATTAAAAAACCGATGCAATCATCAACCGAAAAATTGATTAAGCTAAATAAAAAATGGTTTCCAGTACTGATGGGAATTTTCGTAGGCGAAGTTGACGCAAGACGTAAAATCCTGCGAGGAAGAAAAACAATAACACGTCAATATTACCGTAAGGATCATCAATTAATTTTATTAATTTAAAATAAAAAAATTTTTTTTCCAATAAATCAATAATTATATTTTAGGAGGGCTTGGAATTCCTGCCTGGGCAATTATTCTAATAAGTGGTATGGGAATGCTGGCAATTGGTGTTGGATTTTATGTGGCCTTGAAAAAGTTTATTGTTGATGGTCCTCGAGAATCCGAAAAAAGTGCCTATCATCCAGCAATGCAGAACGATGTCTAAGCTATGTTACGTGTGTTGTCATTTTCTTCATCTATATACATATTTGTATATAAATGTATTTGAAAATATATTCGAAATAAAATATCACAATTCAGTGAATTAAAATATTATCGATACTATTCCATCAAAAGTAGTATGGTATAATGAAATAATTTAAGTATTATTATTATCATTATAAAAGAAAAATATATGTCTTAAAAATTTTTGTCTAAAACAATTGATTGTGAAAAATAATCGTTTTTTGTTTTCAATTTTTCATGCTATTGCATTCCCGATCACAGAAAATAACACATTATATTATTAATTCATCCAAAACTATTAAATTCATTTAGCCATAACGACAAGTTCGCATTAACGTTTCTTTTTTTCATTTTTTATTTTACGCTCGAACTAATCAAAAATTGGAACAAAAATAATATGAACGAATATGAATTATAAATGAATAAAAGATACGAATATAACAAACATGTCAACATTGTTTATCTGTGACTATTTCGAAAGACTAAAATTAAATTGTATACCAGAAGTATTAGTAACCCACATACATTATACAATCCAAATAATTGGCTCTTTATTCTTAAACTCAGCTCTTTTCGCTTTTTTGTGAACGTTTTATGTCGTTTGCTTTTTTGTTTAAATTTTTACGGTTATTGATTTTGAGTATCAATAATCAGTTTAAAATTCACGTCGATGGTATTTGTCAGGATCAAAGTACGATGTTACAACAACACGATTGTTGAATTTACGACCGGTTAATGATTGTTGTGCTTTTTGACAGTCAATAACACTGTTGAATTCAATGAACACCTGAAAATCAATTTAAAATAAGTATTTTAAACAAATAAATATTAAGAGAACATTTTTTCACCTTTCCACATCCTGGAACATCTACACCTTCAATGGGTCTCGGTATTTCAACAGATCTAACAACGCCATGTTTATTACATTCTTCCTTAATATCCTCAAGAATATCTTCATACTCTTCTTCCTCCATCAACTCCTCAGGTGTAACCATATTCAACAAACAAAGTACCTTTGAAAAAAAAAAAACAAAAAAATAAATCTCTAACATAATCAATTAATAAATGGAGTTTTTTTAAATAATTAATATCATAACATAGATACAGGCATTTATACACACAGTCATACATAGTCTTATAGATTTTATATAACTCCTCGGCCGTGGTCAGATTCGAACCAAAGATGTTTCGGCGAGAAATTATTGCGATACCCACTACGGCCATTTATGCGCTAGAATCTCTGGTAATCCCCCCTGCATTATTCGAACATTTATAAGATTTTTTACTTAGCCTTAATAATAGCCAAACAATCAATATCTACCTTATTTTACCAGCCAAATTTTTTACTTAGCTACATCTAAGGCTAAACTGAGTTCCTTTTCTTAATTTTTTTTCTGAGTCCCTATTTCCAAACATATACCATTTTACATAGAAAGTTTCTATTTTCAAACTCGGCAAAACTAGACAAAAATCGGACAAGAATACGGATAAGATAAAATGGCATAATCCGAGAGGTGGTCACGTTCCTTCACCATGGGAAATACGGCACTGAATTCCGATATTCCCCGGACGACTTTTGTGCGGCTCCGTGAAGTTGGCGCACAACTTCAACGTAGAAACTTCATATAGGGCTTAAAAGAAAGCTCTTAATTTGTAGTATTTTGTAGTAATAAAATTAGAATTTGTAGTTCAAAAATAAAGGGTTAAAAAAAGGGTTAAAAAGGGTTTTTATTATCAATATAATATTATTCTATAATGTCAGTTAGGTGCAGGAAGGCTTCTAGAAAATTGTAGTCAATAAATTGGAATTTGTAGTTCAATAGTTTTCCCGGAAAATTAATTTGTTTATTAAGGTATTTATAAACAAGTTTATTTTTCTTGAAAACTATGAGACTACAAATTCTAATTTTTTTACTACAAATTGCAGTAAGTCTTTCTGCATTAAAAAAATATTACAATTTTTATTTTGGACATAAAACAAAAAAGTTATGCAATTTTTTATTATTATATTAAATTTTAAATGTTGATTAACTTTTTGAATTATTGTTCAAAATCAAAATAAAAATGTCTATTCAATGCAAAAAGACCTGCTGCAATTTGTAGTGAGAAAATTATAATTTGTAGTTGAACCTATCTTTCGGAAAAAATTTTCCCCGGAAGATAGGTTTTTTATTTTATTTTTTTTTGACTCCAAAATGTTTAAATAAATATAACTATTTTTATTATCAATATAATATTATTCTATAATGTCAGTTAGGTGCAGGAAGGCTTCTAGAAAATTGTAGTCAATAAATTGGAATTTGTAGTTCAATAGTTTTCCTGGAAAATTAATTTGTTTATTAAGGTATTTATAAACAAGTTTATTTTTCTTGAAAACTATGAGACTACAAATTTTAATTTTTTCACTACAAATTGCAGCAGGTCTCCTTGCATTAAATAGACATTTTTATTTTGATTATGATTAATAAATAAAAAAGTTAATTAACATTTAAAATTTGATATATTAATAAACAAATGTATAACTTTTTTGTTTATTGTCCAAAATGAAAATTGTAATATTTTTTTAATGCAGAAAGACTTACTGCAATTTGTAGTGAAAAAATTATAATTTGTAGTTTGATAATTTTCACGCTAATTTTCTATTAATAAACTCGTTTTATAAATACCCTAATAAATAAATTATTTTTTCGGGAAAACTATTGAACTACAAATTCTAATTTTTTCACTACAAATTACTACAAATTCTGACAAAGATTTTCGACCTATATACAACGTCCTTAGTCGATTTTTTGAAGAAAATTGCTTTTAACCCTTTTTTTAACCCTTTATTTTTGAACTACAAATTCTAATTTTATTACTACAAAATACTACAAATTCAGACCTTTCTTTTGAGCCCTATATGAAGTTTCTACGATGAAGTTGCGCGCCAACTTCACGGAGCCCTTTTGTGCTTAAGGTTGATTCTGGAAATCTGAATTCGCAACAGATTTTTTTTTTTTTATCTTATGTTTAAATGAAATAATTATCTACATTGTCAATTTTTTTCAATTTTTTTTTTGTATGGTTTTTTTGAGATATTTACTGTCAAAGTTGACAACTTTAACACGCAAGCTATAGGGCGGTACCTCATATTTTTATTAATAACTTTTTTAAAACGCAACAGAAAACGTTGAATTTCTATCAGTTTGTAGTGCTAGAAAAGACAAAGTTTTTAATATAAATTTTTATTTTTTCGTCTGTTGCGTTTAAAAAATAAATAACTTCAAAATTTAAAAATTTCGCGAGAAGCGCAGCACACAGACATGAACGCAAGCACGGGCTACACTGTAAAAAAATAAAGTGAAAAGCGCCTGCGCCCCGTATACAAGGGGACGTTCCAAAAAGCATTCGGAAACCCGGAAGTTCAAGATTGTGATCATAGAAAATTTTTGATACTTTGTTGTGGTAGACATGATTGTTTGTTCATGTATTTTTATAGGCACAAATCAATAAATTATTATTGTTTAATTATTAATAATAATTATAAAAATACTTTTCACAACCGTATTAAGTAACAAAAGCAAATGGCATATGCAATATGGCTGTTTTTGTTATTTACAATATCTACAGTAACCTCTAGTTACTTTTAAGTTTATTTTATCACTATATTTTTTCATCTACTGCGCCGGTCCGGGTTTCCGAGTGATTTTTGGAACGTCCCCCAATATATGGGATTGCGGGTATGTGTGTGTGTTTGAACATGCCATACGTTGCCAGATCTAATTTTTGTAAAGTTTATAATTAATTTCTCATTAATTGACCGATCAACATATGAAAATTTTTCGCGCAATTAATAGAACTCGGTTTCTAGTATATGTGTGATTTTTTTCAAGACTTTTTCATCATTTTTTCTATCCGAAAAAAATGGTTGAAATCTCCATAAGAGCCAATGTTAAATACTATTTTCAATAATTAATTACAAAAAATTCAACCGATCAACATAAGAAAATAATTATACCGTTGTATTCAGAATGAAAAGATTCACTTGTGTACAAAATTTCAGAACATTCTCATTATATTTAAAAAAAAAGAGTGATAGCTGCATAACCTCCTTAAAGGGGCACGCTCCGACCCATACTTTTATAAAATAAATAAGTGAAATAAGTGCCCTCTATGCCCAAAATCTGTGCCCGTTACTATCGCATGCATCGCATGTGTGTACACGGCCTAACCCACACACACAAATACTACTTCAGCAGTAAAAACTCAGATCGTAAAGCAAATTTTGGAGTTAATTAATCATTCGTGATTGAATATCTTTCGAAAATAACTATCAAAATTGATAATTTTTTTTTTCAAAAAAAAGTATTATAACATAAAAACTGAATTGACAAAAAGATGCATTATTATTTCATTTATCTAAATTATTAATTTCATGAGCCTCAGACTATTTTTCATTTTGGCCGGTTGTACCTTAAATTTTGTTTTTGAAGAATTTTTTTTTTTTTTTTTTTTAAACTATTGACGATAGACAAAAAAAACCTGCAATGCGGGCGATAGAGTTTTTTGAGAGTCATTGTATGAGTTTAAGACGAAGTCTCTATTTCAATTCTACGTTTAGTTATTCATTGGGCCGTTTTTTAGTACTTTCAAAATTCCGCATAAAAACGTATGTCATATTTTCAGTTAACTACAGAGTAATTTAAAAACTTCATAATTTCATGGAACATAGTTCCACGAATAAAAAACCTCTAGTACTTTGCGATGGATAGTTTGGACGCACTTTTTTCTAAAGAGAGAAAAAAAAAAATTTTCAAATTTTTTATTTTCTGTTTTCTTGAAAACTTCTACAGGTAAGAAAAGAACCTATCATGCGAGCATTAGAGTTTTTGAAGACGCATCATTTAAGCCTAATACGATGCATCTATGTCAATTAGTTCGTAAGTTATGAATGTTTTTTTTTTTTGTTCGCAAATACAATACTACGGCTGAGCCTATGGCTCCTCGCCTCCGTAATGGTAAATTTTGAACTCAACAGTTATTACGTAGCTATTATTTTTGGATTTTTTTTTTTTTTGCGTCAATTAAAATAAATGTTAGTTTGAAAATAAATACCTCTGTTGGTGGTCCACTTGTTCCAACCATCGATAATCCTGGCACTTGAATTTGTACTGGTGCTTGAGTACCAATCATTGGATTTTTAGCACCAACACTTGCACGTTGTACAATCAATTTTTTATCACCAAGCTGCATACCGTTTAATCCAGCAATCGCTTGATCCGTCATTGATACATCAATGTACTCACAAAATGCATAACCCTTTGAAAGACCAGTTGCTGAATCCTTGACAAGATTGAATGCTCTTAGTTGACCAAAACTCATCAGCAACTCCTTTACCTGTTACATTAACACATTTTTAACTAAAAACTTAAAATTTTCCGGTTCTTTAGTTCATTCTTTTTTTTCCAATTTGCATCAAAATTGCAGTCAATAAAAACTTATAAAAAATAACTTGGAATTTTCATTTGCTTCTTTAAAATCTGTTGATTTTACTTCAATAATAGATAACTAAATAAATAAATCAACTGCTTGTTTTGATGCAAGTTGGATAAAATATGAATTTTTTTTTTAAAGCTATTCGTTAATTCTTTTTAAGTTCCAAAAAAACTGCTTTATGTGACGTGTATATATGTATTGTCATTTTTTTTTCTTTTTTACTATCGAATACTCACCAATTAACGCATTTATTAATATTTACCGTTATTTATCATTCATTTATGTAAATTATTGTCTGAACATCAAATTTGCCACGAACATAAATAAACATTTAAACGTGCTTTTGTTAACTTCGTTAAAATACCCTAAGTTGTTACAACGTCAATGGAAAATACAATACTCAATATTTTGTTTTAAACAATTCGTATAAAAAATGTCTAATAGCAAAATTGTGGTAATAAAAATAAAATAAATAAATGCATAAATGAATTAATAAATAAAATTCACAAGATGAACTGATGATGTTCAGGAATTCAAAAGCTTTTTTGATTTGATTTTTTTGTTTTATTAATTTTTATGTTATCTGACGTAAAATAAATGATTCGAAACATTAGATTTTAGACAAGTACTTGCCTCGAGAAGCCAAGCATAACCACTCTCTCCGGGCAGTGTGGTTTATTGTCATGTTCAGTAGTGGTAGCATATGCTTATGATCGGCGCGACTCTAAGCTAAGAAAAATGGGGAGAAAGGGCACAGGCAATGAATCCACATTTGCCTTTTTTAAGTTGAAATTTAACTTTTGCCAGTCACTTGTACAATAAGCCAGTTGATCAAAATTAATTAACCCAACCAATGTTATAAATATTTTAAATAACAATAAATAAAAACCATCTCTTGTTTTTTTTCTCAAATTTTAATACTGACTGAATTTAGCATTCTTATTTTTCAGAGTTGAATATAAATTATTATTATTATTATTATTGAAGCAAGTTGTTTCTGAAAAAGGAACCCTGAAATATATATGTATATATTTCGAATGAAGAATCACCGGTCATACCTGAAAAAATCCTGTAAAGAAAGTTGCTGCAAGAACAAAAAAAAAAAAATTTTTTTTTCTTCTTTCTGAACCAATTATATCTTTTCTTTAAATTTAAGTTTTCGTTAAAACCTGAAAAATGACAGGCGATGACCGGTGCGGACCCAAGGTCATCATCTCCTTAGGTCCCGAGAAATCCTAGAGAAAAAAAAATGTCCCTGAAATACCGAGGAAATGCTGAAAACAACTCAAAACCTATCCCTTGATTGGTTTATGATTTTTTTTCCATTTTCCTGTAAAAAAAAAGTTTTCCAAAACCCCGTATCCTTTTTCCCTAAAATGCATTTTTGTCGTATGCTGATTTTCCTTTCCTAATTGAATTGTCATTCTATATTTTCAATTGATCATTATTTCTTGGGGGATGATACATAGATGCATGGGAACTCCAACTCACGCTGCGCCTAAAAAGGCTGCAATTAAAAAATGAGAGAAAAAAAAAACGACGAAAAGACTCCACCGCTGCTACCTATAATCTGCAACGTTTCTAAACGATCGTTTTTTGTTTGTTCTTGTCGTAAAAACACCTAAGCTTTCGCGAAAATATCAAAACAAATTTTGTTGATGACAAAAGAAAAGAAAGATCATTATAAAAACAAAAAAGAAGTTACTAAGAATAGAAATAAAATATCAGTCAAACACGTAGTATAAATAATAATAGTTAAAAAAAAAGAATTCTTCTCCATGAAAAAAAATAAACAAAGCAATTATAAAAAAAATCCGTGTGCCCTATCTAACGCGTATACATACCTCCCTCCTCTTGGAGCTTCTTAGTTATTTTTTTTAAATATTGTTTTGTCTGTTGGAATTTAAGTCAACCCCCTTGGACCTCCGCTGAATCACTAGATCTTATTTATGAAACTAGTCTCATAGACACTGAATTTTGTCAATAAAAATAAATAGTTGAGATAATAATATAATACTAAAGGAAATAGAAAAAAACGAAAAAAAAAAAGAAAGCGAATAATAAAAATAAACAAAAAATTAAGACAGAAAAAATTCAGTGTCAAAAACATACAATGTGCGTTTTAAAAAATATTGAGAAAAAAATCTGTTGACCTGTGTCTTGCATACCTGTTCCTCGTTCAAGTAGTTAGGTAATCCACCGATGAAAATTTTGTGTGGTGAATCTAATATTAATTAAATAAACCAATAGATAGTTTAGTGGAATAAAATAAAAGTAGACAAAAAACAGAAAGTATCATTTCATACCAGGTACTGTTCCTGGAACATTCATGCTTGGATTATCAGTCATTCCAGGCATTGGTTGATAGTCATGTGGTCGTCGAATTTTTAGGCTCTGTCCCTTAAAGTTAATACCATCAAATGCCATTGCCTGGGTTGTTTCATCTATCGAACGAAACTGAAATTAATAAATATATTTTCATTTTTAATTGCCATGATAAACAATCGATATGTGAATATGTAAATAGATACATTTGTTTTTTTATTTTTTTCGAATGAATATATAGAAATGTATTGAAGTAAATAACTACCTCAAGAAATGCAAAATTTTTATCTAAATTAATCTGACAAGCAAGCACTGGATTACCAGCAGCTTGTGCTAAACCAGATAGATGCATTTGTTGATTGAAAAATTCCATCATTTCTTCTTCCGTAACACCAAACGGAATATTACCAACATAAAGACGTCTCGCTTGACGAGTTATTGTGCTTCCAACAACCGGAACTGCTGCTTGTGGAGTATCAGCAACAATTGTTGCTGGTATTTGACCAGCTGCCTGCATAGCTTTGTACTAATGAAAAAAAAATTATTCATTATTAGAACTGTTGAACGATGAGATGAGGACTTGAAAATATTAGTCTAATTATTTTTTTTAGAACCATTAAACAATCATAGGGTATTATACTCTATGATTCTCTATTCTATTATCATTATGAAAGTAAAGTTTGGTTTAGGTTTATTTAATTTGGTTTTTACTTGAAGTGGTGTAATATGTTCGAAACCAGGAGGCGGTACATCCCAGTACAATGAAGGTTTTCTTCTTCTCGATCCACGACTTTTTTTTGGTGATGAGCTACGCTTTCTGTCAGATTTCGTACGATCCTTGGATCGAGATCTTGTTCTCTTTCTGCGTTCACGACTTCTAGATTTGTGTCTTCTATCGCGATCTCTATCTCTTTCACGATCTCTATCACTATCACGGTCCTTTCTGTCTCTATCTGAATTGACAAAAAAAAAAAAATGATACGAAAATGAATGACTTACGTATTAACCCCAAAAATACATGCTTACATATAATATATATAAAAACAAAAAAGATGATACAATAGATAAAAACTGAAAATCTGCACAATAAAAATAATTTACTTGTTATAAATTATGTTACTAAATATAATGTAACTACATCGTGGCAGGCGTCAGGACGCCCCATAAATAAATATTTTGTTCACCATTTTTTGAAAACTTACCACCGTTAAAATCTTCGCCCATTATTTAACAATAATAATTTGTTTTTTTTTTTGATTAAACAAGAAATATTGTAATTTAAAATCTTTTCTTGAATATGAAATATAAAAATATAAATTTTAAGTTGTATTGGTCGAACTTTTTTTTATATAGAACCGACGGACAATCATTCCCTTTTTTTGCTGAACGTGAATGTATTCGAGCTTCAAAATGGCGCACATTTACCAGCAGCTAAACCAGGGTTATAGCACTGAAATATAATAAAACTGGAAGGTGAACTCCTATGCTTAGCCAATGCACGGAGTGTCGCTAGAGATAGCAATATATTGGATGGCTTTCCCTCTCACTCACGCATGCGCACATTAAAACTTGTACAGTCAACGTCAAAACAAACTAGTACTACACGATATAAAAGTTACATTATATTTCAGTACAGTCTCAACCAACTTTAGTTGACGTGACTGTACCGACAAGGACAAAAGACCATCCATTGAATCTCTCTCTCGGCGACGCTAAGTTCGGCTTCCAGTTTTATTATATTTCAGTGGGTTATAGCACTACATGCAGTGATGGGCATGGAGGTGAAGTGATGGGTAATTCGACTATTTTCGGGGTATCATACAATCATACGTATGATACGTATCATACTACATAAAGTGTATGATAGTTGAAAGTGCCCTCTTTTTTTATAAAATGAACTAAATGATTTATCAAACTCTCACTCACACCACTGTACACACAGCTGTCAAACTTTTTATTTTATTACACGATAAATAATAAATAAATTCATCAACGTGTATAAAAAATTTTATTAGAATTAAAACATTATACGAGAAAATGATTCAACAGTTATTATGATGACTTCTTTAAAAAATTGACTCATATGAGTTCGCCTGCACCCGTATTCACAGGGCATTACAATTTAGGGCTTTTTTCATCCACCGGTGGCGCTTGTGGAGCTTTTATATGTAAAATCTATATAAAAAAAATTTTATAAGCGCCATCAGTGGCAAAAAGAAGCCCTAAATTGTATAAAATTTGCCCTGAGAATACGGGTGCTGGAATATATTCAAGTATGCTAATATGATGAAATAGGTCAACTTGGCAAATAGGTCTCCCACATGGTAGAAATATACAGGTAGGTCCATGCGCATACGTTTTTTTAAGCCAATGAGAAGTGCTGACCACCGGTTGCCATATTGGCTAAAGTGGCGCGACTTTATTTAAATCATAAATTAAAATACATATTAAAGATGATCTTAATAAAAGATTGAAATAATAAAAATACATAAACACATGATTAATTATATAAAAAATAAAAAATAAAATACATATTAAGCTTTGTTACATATTTTTTTCAACTTATTTTTCTTTTTTTTTTTTTTTATCTTCTATAATTTGATCATTAGAAACTCTGAGTCAAATGTACGTACAAGTATGTACCAAACATTGTATTGCATCCAGTGCAATATTTATATCGTTCTTTTTATCCAAACTTCTAGTTTGTCAACTAAATATGTAAAAATTTCTTTTATTTTTTCAAATTGTTTTTTTGTAAAAAAATAAAAGTTCAATTTCTAATTGTTTTGCAATATCTATAAATACGTAGAATTATCAAATATTATTTTTAAAGTTTTTATTTATGATTGATGTAACTTTTAAGCATGCCATACATAAATAATTAATAGTATAACAATAATAATAATATGACGGACACACAGATTTACACACATGCAAACAAGATGGCTGCCAATGGCCTGCGCAGTAGATTTTTATTTTCGACCGAGGCATGGACATACCTGTATATTTCTACCATGGTCTCCCAGATTAATATAATACGTTTCTCATGAAGAACGACAGGGAAAATATATTTATGATATTAAGTGATTATTGAGTTGAATTATCTGTGTGATTATAATCTCATAATTACTGTATTTATTATTTTTTATTTGCGAGCTAATGAAACTATCTTTTTTCTTGGCATTTCATGATGTTCCTTAGAACTTGTCAAAACCCTCCTTGCCCACATATCATGGCTATTATCTCATTTTTTTATTGTAATTTTTGAGATTATTCAAGTAAAATACACACAATCATTCTTCGTTAGTTGATTTATTAATGAATATTAATAAATTCTTGAGATTACATATTATGTTGGATGTTAACATATTGTTTTTGGGCGCCAAATATGTGTATAATGGCGGATAGGCAAAATGGCGTCAGTAAAATAGTTTAAAAAGTAAAATGTAGAGGCGCTCTTAATGTATGATACATGGCGTATGATAATGGAGATGTATCATACTGTATGATACAGTGTATGATACTGCTGTATGATACACCGGTATCATACCTACCCAACACTGACTATAGATATGTATACATGTATACATGTATACATGTATTTTTATGTGGGCTTATTTGCCACAAGGGACCCTAGACTGAGTCTAGTAAGTATAAGTATAGCCCGCCATATTGTATTGAGATGGTAAATCGGTTTATTTCTACGTTATCTGTCGCGATTCTTTCTTACCCGCTAAATTGAATTTCCTTTTGATGATTGTAATAACTATATTTAGGTAATTGATTAATTTAAATAAATAATAAGCTATAGAAAGAAGGTCTAAGAAAAGAATGTAGCCACAAATTATGTTATAAAAAATTAATTCAGCTAAAAAAAAATAAACATGTAAAAAACATCTTTTCGTTGGACATTCGTATTTTTATAAAATAAATTTACATGTATTTTATTTATAAAATAAATTTATATGTATTTTATTTAAAAAAAATAAAAATGTCCAAGGAAAAGCAGTAGCTAAGGAAGTAATGCTGCCAAAGAATTATGTTTTAAAGAAATATATTTGCTTGAAATATATATTCTTTGGCAGCATTAATTCCTTAGCTACATCTTTTCCTTAGCTACTGCTTTTCCTTGGACATTTTTATTTATTAAATAAATAAAATACATGTTTTTTTATCAAAAAAAAAAAAATAAAAATGTCCAAGGAAAAGCAGTAACTAAGGAAAAGATGTAGCTAAGGAATTAATGCTGCCAAAGAATTATGTTTTAAAGGAATATATTTGCTTGAAATATATATTCTTTGGCAGCATTAATTCCTTAGATACATCTTTTCCTTAGCTACATCTTTTCCTTAGCTACTGCTTTTCCTTGGACATTTGTATTTTTATAAAATAAATTTACATGTATTTTATTTATAAAATAAATAAAAATTCCAAGGAAAATATTCACTTAAGGAATTGAGGTTGCCAAAAAATCATATTTTAAGCAACATTATTTTTTTAAAACATAATTTTTTAGCTAAGGGAAGCAAGTTGTTCACCTGTTAATTTCTTTGGCAAAATCATTTTTAGATAAATTAACAGGTAAACAACTTCCTTTCCTTGGCTACCATTCTTCCTATAGCTTTTTATTTATTTAAATTAGCAAAAAGCTATGTGAAAAATATCAGCTAAGGAAAGGAAGTTGTTTACCTGTTAATTTATATAGAATTAATTTTGCCAAAGAAATTAACAGGTAAACAACTTCTTTTCCTTAGCTGCCATTTATCCGTTAGCTTTTTATTTCTATAAAATAATAAAAAGCTATGGGAAAAATATTAGCTAAGGAAAGGATGTTGCCCACATGTTTATTTCTTTGGCAAAATTAAATTTCTACAAATTTACATGTGGCTACATTTTTTTACAGACATTTTTCCTATAGCTTTTTATTAATCATACGATATTTAATAAATAAATAAAAATAAAAAATATTAGCCACATTTCAAATTATAAAATAAATCAGTCGGTAGCATAGTTCGAGCCGATATTGAAGATATTATTGTCATATTATCCACATTCTCCTCTCCTTTCACCCAAACGCAAAAATCGGTCTCTGCGCATGAGAAAAATCTTCAGTTAGGGAAAAATATAAGCCCAGAAAAAAATACACGTAGTTCTATACTCCTGAGCTAGACTCTAGAGCCAGTAGGGTAGGCATGATCAGGGTAGAGTGAAACCGGCAGAAGAAGTTCATGAGAAACCTTCTGCACATGCGCGAATATTAAAGGACACAGAGGCAAAAAGTATATCTGTGTGTAAAAGAATTGTGAGTGGGAATGAATCTGTTCACACAGATATACAATTTGCCTCTGTGTGCTTTAATATTCGCGCTTGTGCAGAAGGTTTCTCATGAACTTCTTCTGCCGGTTTCACTCTAGATATCTATGATCAGCATCCAATTCACAGGGCAAATTTTTTACAATTTAGGGCTTTTTTTTGCCGCTGATGGCGCTTGTAAAAATTTTTTTTATATAGATTTTACATACAAAAGCTTCACAAGCGCCGTGAGTGGTAAAAAAAAGCCCTAAATTGTAATGCCCTGTGAATTGAACTCAAGAAGACTAGAAATACAGGAGGACGAACTTGCCGCAAAAAACCGTTCCGCTATATGGTCGCTGCATAATTGAGGGGCGCTAGTAGTACCTCGGTAACGTGCGCGACTTGTATTTTTTTTTACAATGTTCACAATACAAACATACTCTGACAAACATTAATAGAGCATTATACACATGATGTTTGTGAGAGTATGTTTGTATTGTGCGCATTGTAAAAAAAAGCGATACAAGTCGCGCACGTTACCGGGGTACTACTAGCGCCCCTCAATTATGCCGAACATTTCACTTTTCTATAAGCGAGATAGGGAGTAAGTCCTCCTGTATTTCTAGTCTTCTTGACTGGACTGCTCCACAGTGATGGGTTTGTAATTTACAGTGTAAATTACATGTTTAAATAACCGTGTAAATTACAGTAATAATTTACTGCAACATGAAGTATCTTACACAAAGTTCACTGCGCCATCTTACAGCAGCCACAAAACCTTGACTCCACAGTCAGTAATTCGATATTTTTTTATTTATTTCGGCGGATGGCTGATAAAATAATCATAGAAACATTGGGTGCATTCCTTTAATAAATATTTTTTCTTCGTTTTGCAATTTCGCCCTGTAATACCGACTAAAAACTAGAAACAGAAACAACGACAAAAGTGATAAATTTCTCTATGCAATATTCCAGGCTTTACAGTTTACGATATTGTGTGGTATGAGCTATGTGACAATAACAAACAATCACAACAAGTCAATTTTCTATTTATTTCAGTTTGATATAAACATTGAACAGTTATCCATCTAATAATTGGAAGCCAAAAAAAATAACGTCATGTGCCAGTACTGCCACTACAAGAAACATCTTTTTCCTATAAAATTTTGGCCGGTATTACAGGGCGAAATTGCAAAACGAAAAAAAATTTTTTATTAAAGGAATGCACCCAATTGCCTCAATTAATTTATTGAAACCGATTAGCAAATGTTGCTAAGAAAAGGATGTTACAAGATAAATTAATTCCTAGTCAAAATTAATTCCTCATTAATATTTTTTATATCGAATTAAAATTATTGTTGCCAAAGGCAAAAGAATTATTCTAGACTACAAATCAATTTATTTGGTTACATTTTCTTCTAAAAAACAATTGCCAATAGCTTTTTAATTAATTAATTATAGCAAAAATAGCTAGGGAAAATATGTAGCCAAATAAATCAATTCGTCGTCTAGATTAATTCCTCAGCCATTTGCAATAATTATTTGAATATATTATAGAAAATATTGCTGAGAAATTAATCTAGACTACGAATTAATTTTTTTGGTTACATCCTTCCCTTGGCAATATTTGCCAATAGTATTTTGATTTATTCTAGCAAATATCTAAGGGGTTAATGAAGAATACTCTACAATTTATTTAGCTTTATCTATTTTTGAGCTATATTCGCCAAATTAGATTTGAATACAAAAGGTGTGTTCGTTCACTATCCACACCGAACGTACGCACGGAGCGTATGCAAGGAAGCGCTAGAGTCGTACGGTCATTCGAAGAAGCTTTAGAAACTAAAATTCACCAACGCATTCGTTAAGGCTTGTGGCCACTAACATAATTTTTCAACCATGTGCTATGCCATAGCACTTGTGTCACTATATTCCACTAGAAATTTACTAGAAAATGGCCGCCGATGACTATGCTAGAAAAATGCTGCACGCAGCATTTCCAGCATAGAACCGCTCACTTAACACTAGTTTTTTTTGATACAGCCAACATTAAAAAAATATAACAATAATGGTTAGCGTTGTTAATATGTTTGTTTGTTTATATTTACACATGTATAGTACATATATTTAATGATTGACTGACAAAATATCGAATTGTCAACAAATAAGAAAGTTTATATTTTTATTTATTTTTTATGTGTTTGTAAGCAAGTTGGTACAGCTGAAACAATTTCAAGATACGATTAAAACGCCGCCCTATAGCCGTCATATGTGAACTTTTCCTTCCATAGGGCTATGGCATAGAACTTGGTCGAAAAACTATGCTAGTGGCCACAAGCCTTTATGCATATATTTAATAATACTATATTGCGCATAGGGTATGATTTTGTGCGCATTCATTACGGTGCAGACAATAGGTGCTTTCTTTAATAGGTGCTTTCTTTTGGGTGTTTATTTTTTTTCCTGTTTATTTTCGCGCATGCGCAGTTGAATGCGCAGTCGGCAAAAATTCAGATTGCAACAGCGTAGGACATAAGGAGCTGGATCAGCCATGTTTTAATTCTTATTTTTTAAGAATTGTTTGTTTCGACGCCACTGCTCTCTCCTCATGTTTTTATAATATGCGCATGTGCATGATCATGCGCATTCAAGTGAAAAAAAATAAATACACAAAAGAAAGCACCTTGTGTATTTATTTTTTTACACTTTAATGCACATGATCATGCACATGCGCCTGTCATGCAAACTTGATAAAAGAACAGTGGCGTTGAACAAATAATTCTTAAAAAATAAGAATTGAAACATGGCTGATCCAGCCCCTCATGTCCTACGCTGTTGCAAACTGACTTTTTGCTGACTGCGCATTCGATTGCGCATGCGTGAAAATAAACAGGAAAAAAAATGAATACACAAAAGAAAGCACCTATTAAGTTCATACGCCTCGACAAAAATTTTTTTGCGCATGTCCGATTAATCCGTTCGGTTTACACGTATACACAATGAATTTTTGTGCGTTGCCGAATGTTTCCGAGCTCCTACTCGAATAATAATTCGGACAGGCGCAAAAGATTTTTGTCGAGCAGTATGACTGCGACAGAGAGATTGTCTGCACCGTAACGAATGCGCACAGCCCACTTATTCGAAAGCATAGGCGATGCGCAATATAGTAGTATTAAATATATGTTTATATGTAAACTTTTTCTTCCATAGTGCTATGGCATAGAACTCGGTCGAAAAACTATGCTAGTGGCCACATGCCTTTACTTTCAGTCATTGTGTTTATTTTGTTAATTTAATAATTTTTTCCAAGACGCAAGAACAAATTACCAATTAATAATAATGAAAGAGACCGAAAGAACGGAAACAAACAAATAACAATGGATAGATAGTAAATTTTAGTTACTAAAGTTTCTTCAAATGACCGCACGACTCTAGTGCTTTCTTGAATACGCCCCGTGCGTACGCTCCGTGTGAAAAGTTAACGAACACACCTTAGGTGCTTTCTTTTGTGTATTAATTTTTTTTTACTTTCATGCGCCTGTCATGCAAACTTGTTGAGAGAACAGTGGCGTCGAGCAAATAATTTTTCAAAAATAAGAATTAAAACATGGCTGATCCAGCCCCTCATGTCCTACGCTGTTACAAACTGACTTTTTGCTGACAGCGCATTTCATTGCGCATGCGCTAAAATAAACAGAAAAAAGCCGCTTTCTTTTGTGTATTTATTTTTTTTCACTTTAGTGCGCATGATCATGCACATGCGCTTGTTATGCAAACTTGATAAAAGAACAGTGGCGTCAAACAAATAATTCTTAAAAAATAAGATTTGAAACATGGCTGATCCAGCCCCTCATGTCCTACGCTGTTGCAAACTGACTTTTTGCTGACTGCGCATTCGATTGCGCATGCGTGAAAATAAACAGGAAAAAAAATAAATACACAAAAGAAAGCACCTAAAAAAATGAACACACAAAAGAAAGCACCTCTTATGTCAACACCAAGTGTAGAGCTGTGAGTCGGTTAATAACCGCGGTCATACCGACTGTCCCATTTTAATTGGATAATGGATTTTTCTTGAAAAATATAGCTCAAATTGAAAGATGATTCAAGTAAAAGTTGTCGGGTTTGGAGGGGGACATAGAAAAAAAAAAAAAAAAAAATTCAAAAAATTCAAAATGGCGGAGTTTCAGGTATGAACATAGTTTTTTTTAATGGGTACAGTATTTTTGTTTTGCACCAAAATGTTTCTTCGTCAAAACTAACACATTTTATTTGAAAAATTTTTCGATAATATCACTTAGTTTTTTCGGCCCGATTTTAGCTGTTGGTGGATTTTCCTAAAAAAAAAATGGCTTTGATTCGAAAATGATATTTAAAAAAATTGTAGCGTTTAGGAAGACAAACACAAAAAAAAAAAAAAATTTGGTAAAAAATTCAAAATGGCGGAGTGAGAAGCATGGATAAAAAAAATGGACTTAGCCAAAAAATTTTATTTAGAAAAAGTATTAATCTTGATGCGAAAAATTGTTTAGTAAAAAAAAATTGCACCTAACCTTAAAAAAAAAAGATGTTCATACTTTAAACTCCGCCATTTTGAACTTTTAAAAAATTTTTTTTTTCTTTTCGTGTTTGTCTTCCTTAACGCTCTAACTTTTCTAAATATCATTTTTCAATTTGAGCCATATTTTTTGAGGAAAATCCATCAACAGACAAAATTGGGCCAAAAAAAAAGTGATTTTATCGAAAAACTTTTATAGTAAAAAGTGTTAGTTTTGATGTAAAAAACATTTTGGTACAAAAAAAAAATATAGTACCAATTTGAAAAAACTTAGTTTATACCTGAAACTCCGCCATTTTTAATTTTTTAATTTTTTTTTTTCTAAGTCCCCCGCCAAACCCTACAACTTTTACTTGAATCATTTTTTAATTCGAGCCATATTTTTCGAGAAAAATCCATTATCCAATTAAAATGGGACAGTCTGTATTAAAAAACCGTTCTGCACCCGTATTCAGAGGATGTTCTCATTAGGGCTTTTTATTTCCGATGGCGGCGCTTGTGAACTTTTTATATTAGAGTGGGTATAAGCAGAGTGCGGCCATAGATGATTTTGATCTCGGAAGTGACGAAACCCTCATATACCCACTCCATACGGTGAGCTTGGAAGTGACGAAAACCTCTTATATCCACTCCCTACGGCGAGCACAAAGCGTCGGACTAATGGGACCTCTGTGGCCGCACTCTGCTTATACCCACTCTATTTTATATAGATTTTACATAGAAAAGCTTCACAAGCGCCACCATCGGAAAAAAAACGCCCTAATGAGAACATCCTCTGAATACGGGTGCCGCTATGTGATCGCCGCATAATTGAGGGGCGCTAGTAGTACCACGGTAACGTGCGCGACTTGTGTCGCTTTTTTTTTACAATGCGCACAATACAAACATACTCTGACAAACATTAATAGAGCATTATACACATGAAAAACACGATGAAATGGGAAAATATCGGGAAAACATCAGTAAACATAAAGGAAAATATCGAAAAATATAGCAAAATATCATGAAAAATTATTTTATTCTCTTTTGTTACAATGATTACTGTTACAACTGAAAATTATTCATCATTTTGTTTGTTCCTTCTATATTTTCTTTAGTAAATTTAGTATCTTTACTTGGTTTATTAAATTTTTTTTATTCAAATTTTATTTTACTTCATAATCACTGTCGTCTGCTAATGTTATTGTTTTTTTTTTTAATAACCGTCCTGTCATTGCATATATAAATTCTACTTCATTTATTGCTATTATGACTGCGGTGATATCTATATAAGAACATTATCAGCATTGAAAATTTTTTTTTTTTTTTTCTTTTTTTGCTAAAATAACTTTACTTGCACATGAATTATTTGGTAGATGATTTCTTGTATTTTTTTAATTCGAAATTAATCTATATTATATTTTCATTTTTCTCATCGTCTTCGAATTTTATATTAGCCTCTGTTTATTATCTTTTGTTTATTAACTTTTCTCACTAATCCTTCAGTGATCATATAAATTTTGTTCAAGTTGTATCTGTTCTCAAATTGGTTAAAAATGATAGATGTTTTTTTTTTTTCTATTGATGATGTGATGTTGTTGCATTAATTTTGTTTTTATTTTTATGTCATTAATTTTTGGTTATTATATGTTGTTTTTAATTTGACTGAAATGGATTCTGATTATTCTCCACATTATTATATCTTAGGTCATATATATTGTATTATTTTCTTCTGTTTTTTTTTTAAACTTGTCATTTCATTTTTATTTTTTTTTTGTGATTTATTTGATAATTTCTCTTAGATTCCCATTCGCATATTAAGAGGGGGTAACATAATTGAAATCATATTTTCTTTTATATATTTAGTGGTTTTTTTCTTTCATATTTTTCCATATTTATCATATTTTTCGTTATATTCAGTTATTTTTTTCATGATATTTTGCTATATTTTTCTATATTTTCCTTTATGTTTACTGATGTTTCCCCGATATTTTCCCATTTCATCGTGTTTAGATTAATTAAGGGACTTTCGAGGGATCTACTATGGTTGGAGGGAGGGGGAGAACTTAATTGATATGTTCCTATATTTATCGTAATTTTTCTTATATTTACTGATTTTTCTTTGATATTGACATATTTTTTTCTACCTTTTCCTCAATATTTACTGATAATTTTCATATTTATCGTATTTTTCTTTATATTCAGTGAGTTTTCCTTGATATTTACTGAAATTTCTCTGATATTTTCTGATAATTATCGGACTTTTCTTTATATTCAGCGATTTTTTCTTTATATTTAGTAATTTTTCCTTTATATTTACTGATATTTCCCTATACTTATCGTTTTTTCTTTATATTCCCTGATTTTTCTTTGATATTTTTCTATTTTTTTCTACATTTTTCTTTACATTTACCGATATTTTCCCATATGTATCGTATTTTTCTTCATATTCAGTAATTTTTCCTACATATTTACTTGTATTTCCCATATTTATCCTATTTTTCTTTGTATCGAGTAAGTTTTCATTGATATTTACTAATAATTCCCTGATATTTTCTCATAATTATCGGAGTTGTCTTTATATTTAGCGCTTTTTTCTTCAGATTTCCTGATATTTTTCTATATTTATCGGTTTTTCTTTATATTCAGCGACTTTTTCTTCATATTTACTGATATTTTTCCATATATATCGTATTTTTCTTTATATTCAGTGATTTTTCTTCCATATTCACTGAAATTTTCCCATAATGATCGGATTCTTCTTTATATTCAGTAATTTTTCCTTTATATTTGCAGATATTTTCCTATATTTATCGTTTTTTTCTTTATATTCACTGATTTTTCTTCGATATTTTCCTATTTTTTACTACATTTTTGTTTACATTTACTGATATTTTCCCATATGTATCGTATTTTTCTTCATATTCAGTGATTTTTCCTTCATATTTACTGATATTTTCCATATTTATCGTATTTTTCTTCATATTCAGTAAGTTTTCCTTGATATTTACTGATATTTCCCTGATATTTTCCCATAATTATGAGAGATTCCTTTATATTTACCCCTTTTTTTCATATTTACTGATATTTTTCCATATTTATCGGTTTTTTCTTCATATTCAGCACTTTTTTCTTTATATTTACTGATATTTTTCCATATTTATCGGTTTTTTCTTTATATTAAGTAATTTTTCCTTAATATTCACTGATATTTTCCCATATTTATCGTTTTTTTCTTTATATTCAGTGATTTTTCTATATTTTCCTTCATATTTAATGATGTTTCCCATATTTATCGTATTTAGATTAAGGGACTAAGAAAATTTTCGGGGGAGGGGGTCTAGATGAAAAGCGAAAACAATAGGAAATTAAAATTCCCTAAAAAAATATGATTTCAATTATGTTACCCCCTCTTAATATGCATATGGAAATCCAAGAGATATTATCTTATATATATATATATATTAGATATTATATTAATAAAAATGAAATGACAAGTTCGAAAAAAAAAACGGAAGAAAATAATACAATATATGTGACTTAAGATATAATAATGTGGAGAATAATCAGAATCCATTTCAGTTAAATTAAAAACAACATATAATAACCAAAAATTAATGACTTAAAAAAAAAACAAAATTAATGCAACAACATTACATCATCAATAGAAAAAAAAAAAAACATCTATCATTTTTAACCAATTTGAGAACAGATACAACGAAATTTTTGAAATCATAAGCCAATAAAATCGAAATGGGTAAAAGGAAACAAGAAGGGAACAATCCAAAAATGAAGAAGAAAAAAATAAAACTGAGTGATAAAAACACAACAAAAAATACATTGATGAATAAGAAAATTGAAAAAATAACAGATTGAAAATTAAACACAATATGGTAAGTCAAAAATTAGAAATGAATATAATTTACATAAAAAGTTAAATGAAAAATTCAATACAGTGATACAATTCGAGCACGAATTATAAATAAAAGTGAAATAAAGGAATGGGAAAACGAACGAGGAACTGGTAAAAAATTTACGATAGATATATGTGATGAGAGTGACAAAATAAGATGTATTTTTTTTTTTGGAGAAGCTGCAAATGAAGATTATGGATTTATTGAGGTACCGTTATCAATAAAATGTATAAAACGAAAAGGAAAATTATTAACATATGATAAATTATTAAATATTCAAGTTGAACAAAAAATATATGATCACTGAAGGATTAGTGAGAAAAGTTAATCAACAAAAGATAATAAACAGAGGCTCATATAAAATTCGAAGACGATGAGAAAAATGAAAATATAATAAAGATTAATTCCGAATTGAAAAAATACAAGAAATCATTTACCAAATAATTCATGTGCAGGTAAAATTATTTTAGCAAAAAAAAAAAAATTCAATGCTGATAATGTTATTACAGTGCACTCTCTCTATAAGAAATTTTTTATAAGCCAGTCTCGGCGAAATTCATAAAACTCGCACCCCCACCATGCTATACTCACTTCCGAGAATGAAAATTTAGTTTCGTTCTCCATTTATAAGCCAGTCTTAGCAAAGCCTTTTTTAAACTTAAAAAATCAATAATTATGTACTTAAATGAACATTATACTAAAAATTTTTTTATAATAATTTATTTTTTCATAATAATTAATTATTTTTAATTATTTTTTTTTAATTAATTATTTTTTTATAACAATTAAATGAACATTTTACTAAAAATTTTTGTATAATAATTATAATAATTATAAATATTATTATTATTATAATTATTAATAATTTTGTTTTGTTTTTATTCATTTATTATATTTTAATAAATTTTTAGAGTTTCAATCAGTCACAAATTTCAATGAAACACAGTGGCTTATAAATAGAGGAGAGAATTAATTTGACGTTATACGAACGAAGGAGAAATGAGCCGGAGAGTGGGAGTATAGGTTTACCGAAAAATTTCCTCTCCTCTTACCCATTGACTATCTTATAAAAAGAGTGTACTGTATATAGATATCACCGCAGTCGTAATAGCAATAAATAAAGTAGAATTTATACATGCAATAACAGGACGGTTATTAAAAAAAAGAACAATAACATTAGCAGACGACAGTGATTATGAAGTAAAATAAAATTTGAATAAAAAAAATTTAATAAACCAAGTAAAGATACTAAATTTACTAAAGAAAATATGGAAGGAACAAACAAAATGATGAATAATTTTCAGTTGTAACAGTAATCATTGTAACAATAGAGAATAAAATAAATTTGTAATCACGAATTTCAATAAAGAAATTAAAATTCCCCCCGCAGGGCAGGCTTACTTAGATATTTTCTTTTCCTTAGCTTTACTTAGTACTACTATAATTGTTAAATTTAATATTTTATGTTAAATGTTGCATTTATTATTGTTTTTTTTTTTTATTATATTAAATATAAATTAATTGAATTGAACAATAAATATTTGTTACCAATATGGTGATTATTGGTTTGACTGCTGTGTGTGATAAATAATTAGATATTTAGTTAATAATATTAAATATTTATAAATTTTTATTGATAATTATCAATTACAGATAATTGTTTATCAATAATTTATAAGATTTTCAACTCTGTCTGTGTGTGTGCGTCTGTCTCTTTTTTTGATAAAAAAAAAAAATACGAAAAATTCAATAGATGGCATACTAGATGTGAAACTGACGGTCAGCCGATAAGTCGTCATAAATTTGGTCACAAAAGTTGGGTGATGAAAATGGTCACGATTTTTGCCCGCGTCACAGACGGTCACAGACGGTGTCACAAAACGGTCATGTGACGGTCACAAAATTTTTTCAAATCCCTACTCAGTAGTAGCCATGAGTTTTTCCGCTATCTCCAATGGTTTTCGAGAAAAAAAACAATACATAACAAAATCGAAAAAACAAAAATAAGATATTTATTTTTTTTTCTCGGAAACTTTTGAAGGTCGAAAATAAAATTGCATATATAACAGAGCTTCGTCAGTACTTTCATTTAAGCCTCATTCGTTGCCTCTATTTTCATTACCCCAAAAGTTATAAGATTTTTAAAAAATTCTGAAAAATTGGGCAATAAATAACTCAACGTAGAATTTGAATAGTGACTTTGAGGCTCATATTTTGAGTTTCAAAAAATTCTATCACTCGCATTGTAATTTTTTTTCAAACACATATTTTTGAATAATTTTATTGATAATTGTTCCCGCGAGCTTCTCTAATGTGTGTCGTCACAGAGATGACCAGTAACCACTGCGCATCTCTGTTATTCACTGTCCAATCAGCGCACACTAGAGAAACTCTCATGTCGTCACAACAACGCTCGGCTTACACCGTACGTTGCCGTAACTATTCGAGTCTCTCGTTCATCATCGAGGATCTCCGGCCAACTTCAAGTTCAACATCAAGCAAGCCTCCAAGCAGCAGTCTGGAGTCACTTGCGTTTTGGTTATTCTACAATACACACCACATTTTTTCATCCAATTATACCTGGTGATACACACCGAGTATAATTACCTTTGAGTTAATTTTCACGTTGGGCAAAAGGTATACAACCTTTTGCAGAGTATATTTATTGAGTAATATCACTTTTTTGTATATATTTTTCCCTATTAAATAAACACTAATATTTAACCACAAGTTTATCATTTCCTGTCACATTTATTTCATCCCTTTATACAGTCCACATCCTGGCGCAAACAATAATAAACCATAAAATTATAGCTAAGCAATTAATATAACCATGGCTCTAGCCGGAGTATTGACTATTTTTAATTTTCAACGGCTAATCCAGGACACACGCCTCAATAAACGTTATCAGGTCTTTTTTTTGTTATTTCGTTGAATATTTTTCATGTTTTTTCCGTTGTCAAGCAATATTTGTGAGACCTCAAAATTAAAAAAAATATAAGGTTTACCAATAAAGCGCCGTCGATTGAGGTTGTTTTTAAATGAAATTCCCGTAATTTAATTTTCGATTTTTTTTTTTTAATGTTGAAATGAAACAATTATCTATTTGGTGGAATTTTTTCCGTAATTTTCCTATGCGTCAAAATCCAGATAAATAGTGTCAAAGTTGACAACTTTAACACGCAAGAATAGGGAGTACAGGTACGTTTGCGCTTGTATTTTTAAAACTCTTAATTTAACTTTTGATTTTTTTTCAAAGATTTGTACACTTTACAAAAACAAAATTAATGAAAAAAAAATTATCCATTTCCTCAGCGCCGTTTAAAAGATATTAGCTGCGTGAACCTAGCACCCCACTTTATCGTAGAAACTTCTAGTAAAGTTCATTTTGAAGGTCTTAATTTGTAGTAATTTGTAGTGTAAAGGGTTTAATTTGTAGTTCAAAAATTAAAGGTGGAGAAAGGGTTAAAAGGTACTTTCTTCAAAAATTGACTTAGAGCGATGAAATTAGGGGCAATACGTTCGTTGAAATTTGTAGTAATTTGTGGTAAAAAGGGTTTAATTTGTAGTTCAAAAATTAAGGGTGGAAAAAGAGTTAAAATGTACTTTCGTAGAAAATTAAAGAAAAATAGTGATAAATCGGTCTAATAGCTTTCTTAGAATTTGTAGTAATTTGTAGTAAACGAATTTTAATTTTAAGATGGAAAATGATGACAAAAAAAAAAAATTTTTTTTTTGGAGCAATAATCATATTAAAATTGCATAACTTTTTTGTTTATAATAAAAAAAAAAAATTACAAGTATAATAAGAAAAAAGCAACTCGTAAAGAATATAAAAAAATTTTTACTAAACCAGTTTCCCAAAAAAAAGCGTCAAAAAAGTGGAAAAAAATTTTTTTTTTTTACTCAAAAATATTAAAATCTTAATAACTTTTTTATTTATAGACCAAAATTATAACTAAAATATCTGATAGATACAGAAAAATCGTAGCTAATTTGTAGTGAAGAAATTAGAATTTGTAATTGAACCGTTTTGCCGGGAAAATTAATTCTCTCATATAATACCTTAATAAAATATTGCGTAACTTTTTTATTTATAGACCAAAATTATAACTAAAATAACAGATAGATACGGAAAAATCCTAGCTAATTTGTAATAAAGAAATGAAAATTTGTAGTTGAACTGTTTTTCCGGGAAAATTAGTTCTCTCATATGATACCTTAGTAAAATATTGCGTAACTTTTTGTTTATAGACCAAAACTATAACTAAAATATCAGATAGATACAGAGAAATCCTAGCTGATTTGAAGTGAAGAAATTAGAATTTGTAGTTGAACCATGGTAGAAATACTATGTAGTTGAACCGGTTTTCCTGGAAAATTACTTCTCTTTTTTGGTCTATAAACAAAAAAGTTACGCAATATTTTATTATATGAGAGAATTAATTTTCCCGGCAGAACGGTTCAACTACAAATTTTAATTTTTTTCACTACAAATTAGTTAGGATTTTTTTGTATCTATCAGATATTTTAGTTATAATTTTGGTCTATAAATAAAAAAGTTACTAAGATATTAATATTTTGGAGTAAAAAAAAAAAAAATTTTCCACTTTTTTGACGCTTTTTTTTGGGAAACTGGTTTAGTAAAAATTGTTTTATATTCTTTACGAGTTGCTTTTTTTCTTATTATACTTATAATTTTTTTTTTTTATTATAAACAAAAAAGTTATGCAATTTTAATATGATTATTGCTCCAAAAAAAAAATTTTTTTTTTTTTGTTATCATTTTCCATCTTAAAATTAAAATTCGTTTACTACAAATTACTAAACTTTTCCGATTTATCACTATTTTTCTTTAATTTTCTACGAAAGTACATTTTAACTCTTTTTCCACCCTTAATTTTTGAACTACAAATTAAACCCTTTTCACTACAAATTTCAACGAACGTATTGCCACTAATTTCATCGCTCTAAGTCAATTTTTAAAGAAAGTACCTTTTAACTCTTTCTCCACCCTCAATTTTTGAACTACAAATTAAACCCTTTACACTACAAATTACTACAAATTAAGACCTTCAAAATGAACTTTACTAGAAGTTTCTACGATAAAGTGGGGTGCTAGGTTCACGCAACTAAAGATATTGGCTAATTACTTTTGAAATTTACGGGTTTCAGCCGGCTGAATTACATTGAAAATTTGGGGTAAGTTCCAATAGGGATCTGACCTATTCATCATGGCATCTGGTGGCGCACAGTGAACTATTTCCAGACCATTGAAACTACATTGAAAAATTTTATATGGTACAGTTTGGTGACGATAGTATACTATAGTAAAATGGTCTGGAATGCGCCATATTGCCTCACAGATAAGCCTTTACACAATAAATGTGTGCGTGAGCAACCAAACTCCGCCCATAGGTCAGATCCCTATACTGTCGTTCGGTTTCATTCTTCTAGCCAGGCTCTAGACACTCAATGCTTTATTTTTCGGTCTATAATGGGAGAAGGGGAAATATCAATCCAGACACGGACACACCCACACATACGCACAAATGCACAATAAAATACTATAAAAATTTGGTTGTTTCATTACCGACGTTGTGGTAACTTATATGGCAGGAAACTTTTTTATTTTAAGAGCAAGCGCGAAAATTCAAAATCTTTAAAGACGGTATTGGGAAGTGTTACTACTGTATGTATCACTACTGTACGTACGACTACAGTATATACTACTCTATAACTTGTATTAAATACGGTACCGCATTATTATGAATATTTTATAAAAAAAAAATTTATTTAAATATTATATCAAATAAAATAATAGCAATTGGATTAATGATGTATTCAAAAATAAATTGACAAATAATTTTTACGACTATTTTTTATTTAACTTTTTTTTACATATTAAATAAATATTAAATGGAAATAAACGGTGTCGCAAGCGATATATCTTTTTTTTATGTATTATTCTATAGTTAAATAAATAAATCAAAACATTTATTATTATTATTATTATTATTAGCTAAATTTTTTCTTGCAAAACATTTAATCGAATCTGGTTCAAATATCATTTGTTGATCAATATTATTATTAGTTTCTTTATTGAGTTGAATATTCTTTCCTTTTTTTTTCAAATAAATAACTATTAATATCACACAGGCCATTGTAGATTGCCTGCTTGTAAAATAGCTCATTTAAATATTATAAAATAAAAAATAAACGCATAATAATATAATTTTTATAAAAAAAAAAAAAAGTAACTTAAATAAAGAGAAATTTATATATTAAAAAAAAAGTAATTAAATAAATTCATAATTTATGAATCAAGTATGCTTTTTTGATCATTTCTTTTTAACAAGAGCTTTCTGAAACTGTATCAATACATTGTATATACATTTGTCTGTTTCAAACAGATTAACAAATGAATGAAGTGTTGTTGATCACTTGTTAATATAATACATTTATTTTTTATAATTTGTATGTGTTGCTTTAATACGTTTGTTTATTTAATATTTTTTTGGTTGTGTCTCATAAACATTTTTTCTAAATTTTTATAAGTTGATTTTTACTATTTTCACGTAATAATAATAATTCACCTAATTTATTTTTAAATTCTTTTAAATCACGATTATTAATTGTAAATTTAATAAATCGATATTGTTTATCAAGAAGTCAATATTGTTTGAAATCTGTTTTTTCTTCATCAAGTTTTAATGAACAAACTTAATTATGTTTTATTTGTTGTTTCAAGTATTTTATTTAATTCTTTTTTCTTTTTGTCATAAATAATTGTATCAGCAACATTAAGAATTAAATTTAAACATCTTTGATTTGGTGTCATTGCCAGTTGAATAATTTTTCCTTGTTTGACAATATAATATAGATTTAAATCTAAAGAACCAATTAATTCTAAAATATTTGTAACATCAGTTCTTGTTGCAACTTTATTATTTAAAATATACTGATCTTTTTTCGTAAAATGTTACACGACGTGGTGTAACGTCTTTGCTTTTAATTTGGCAAATGTCCATCTTTATTGTCAAATATTATTTCATAAAAACCATATATTATTTTCACCTCGATCTCCTTCATGAATAAATACTTGACGATAGTTGTATATATATAAATTCATCACTCAAAATGAATTGTGTTCCATGAAAAGAATTGTTTTTACCAGAATCATTCCTCCAACCTGTAACATCAATAATTTTTTATTATTCAACAATTTATTATTATTATTATTATTATTATTATTACTTTTTTGTATACTGACGGTATTGTGTCCTAGATGAAAATCTTCGATGCCAATCTGCCCCAACTATTGGTATCATCTCTGTCTCATCAAATACAACCTTGAAAGAATTTTTTTTTTTTTTTTTATATTAATTCATGTTTTACTTACTAATATTAATATTAATGTTATTTGTAATGAAATTTCAATAAACGATCATTTTTTGTGGAAAAAGAAATTAAAAAAAGAAAATTTTTTTTTTAAATAGATAAATAAAATCTAAAGTTGAATGGCTATGAAATGGATGTGATAAAATATCAATTTCTTTGGTCAAATAATTTTTTAAAAAATATATAAGCAGACTACATCCACTCCTAAGCCACTTGACATCAATAAATAATTTTTTTTTAATAAATAAAAGCTATAGAAAAAGTGGCTAAGGAATGGATGTTGCCAAATGTTAATTTCTTCAGTAAAATAATTTTTAAAAAAACTTACAAGCAAATAACATCTATTCTCAAGCCTGCACTTGACATCAATCAATAATTTTGTTAATAACCGTTATTTATTGAGAAGAAATCATTTACTGATGGTAAATGGCCAAGGAAAAGATACAACTCACCTGTTAATTTTAAATAAATCAATTTGACTAAACAATCATTCTAAAGTACCTGATAATGAAATGTCCACTCTTGCTGAATAGGTGTAGGTGAAGTATTTGTGAACTTCTGCATTTTATTCAGTGCAGTAGCCTCTTTGTGGACTTGGTGAACTATTAGACATTTATTAGACATTTATTAGACATTAAACTATTGATTATAATTTTCTTATAAAATAATATATACAACCTTGATCAAAACTATTTTGCATATGTAGCAGGTCTTCTTGAGCAAAAAAATCATAGCACTGATGACCAAGTAAGCCAGATGGCACAATATGCCACTAACCCTCTCATCCAGAAAAGTCAATTCAGCCATTGAAAAATAACGTGATCTGAATTCTAAAAATTAAAAATTCCATAAGTAATTAGATAATTATAACGGAGTCAAATGATGATTCAACATAAAATTAAACTACTAAAATGAATAAATATTTGAAATTAAAACATAAATAATTATTGTATTTTAAAAATTTAAAAAACTATAGAAAAAAAAATTTCATTAAATTACTAACTTGAAACGATGAATTTGATGATCTTCATTTGCTAGTTTTTTCCATCAGATAATATGATTCTTCTATCTTTAGAAACAAAATAAATAAATTTATGTCACTTTCAGTATTAAGAAAAAGATAAATAACAATATAAAAAAAAATACCTTGTGTATATAAGTCACGTGTATTGGTGCCCAATTAGCTTCATCAATCAGTGGTGAACCTTCATAAACATCAACTCAATCTTTTGATGTCTCATTTTAGTCTCTTTATTAATTATGATAATCTATGAATATTTTTTTTTTTTATTGCTACTTTCATTCATTGCTACATAGAATTAACTTTTATTACTTCTTTTTATATTTGAATATAATATATATTTTATGTATTTTTAAATTTCATTCAAAGAAAGATAAGATCTCTGTATTAATATTAGCTGACAATAAATAGCTGAAAATCGCTACTTTTTTTTCTTTTCAGCTATAATATTTTTTTTATTATTTTATATATTTGTTTTTTATTTTATTCATTTTGACTTTTTTTTTAAAAATAATGAATATTATAATAACTATTATAATTTTTATATTTGTTTTGTTTTTCATTTTATTTATTTTGACTTTTTTTTTTAAATAATTAATATTATAATATTAATTATAATTTATATATTCGTTTTTCATTTTATTCATTTTGACTTTTTTTTTTTTTTTAATAATTAATATTATAATAATATTGCTACATAAAATTAATTTCGAGTTACTTTTAGATTTTTATATATAACATATATTTTATATATATATACTTTTTTTTCATTTTAAAGAAAGCCATTAATAAATAGCTGATATTGCTACCGATTTTTATACATCAATTAACGTACTAATTTTTCTTTCATATAATTTTTTTTTATTATTTTAATCTTATTGATGCTTTTCGTTTTTGTAATCTATAATATTGCTACTTAAAATTAACTTTGGTATTTTTATATTTTATATATTTTTCTTCAAATATATATTTAAATATATAGTATTTTTAATATCTTGGTATCATTTTTTTATTTGTGACTTTCTTTTTTTGTCAACAATTTTTTATAGTAATGTATCTATTTATTATTTTTTTGGATTAAATGGCTTTAGAATGATTTGACGTGATGCTTCATTTGGTAAAAGTGTTTGGTGATTCATTTGCTTTAAAATAATTGTAACTGGTGTTTGATTTGATTTAACTGTTTGGTTGTTTATTGGCCTAAAAATAATTTTACCCGGTGTTTGATTTTGTGTTGTTAATGTAATTTGACGTTGTGCATTTTGTACGACTTTCTGCTGAGTGTGTGGATCAATCTTGTTATTACTGTGAATTACACCAGTAACATTCACTCGTTGTTTTGCTGGTGCATATGTCCTTAGTAGTAAGGGTTGATTTGAATTTAAATTGATGGATGGTGGTGCTAGAATATTTGGTTTTATACGTTTAACTGGTACTGCTGTAAGTGGTTGGTTTGATATTTTACGTTTTTGTGAATTCGTTGAATTTGATAAAGGTTGTTTCAATACTTTTTTTCGATTTGGATCAAACTGTAAATGACTTCCATCAAGGGAATGAAATAAATTTTCTTTGTTTATGTTTGAATTTGTACCATCAGATTTTACGTTTATTTTTTGCTGTCCTATTTTTCTTGCATTTTTACTTTTATTTTCTTCTTCAATTTGTTTATTACTTTTGAGTCTACAATACCTTTTTATCAATACTATTGCAAGTTGATGAAATAGTTGATTTTTAATATCAATAGCGTGATCAGAGGATGGACAAGAAAGCCAATTCATATTTAAATATAATTCAAACTGTCGGGAAAGTTTCGAAGCAACTGAACCAGTATGAAACATTTTATCAATGTTTTCATTGAAAATTTTCATTACTCTCTGAATCGTGTGTTTAAAATCAGGAGAAGCTTCACAATAACTACTATTTGAACTCATTGCGGTGGTAAAACAAGATGCACAATCTGAACATTTTAAAAAATTTAATTGTTTTAATACGGCTGTTGCAATTATTTGAACCGACAAATGAGGTGATTTCGTGATGTTATCAACGATATCATCTTCATCACTCTCATAGCCTGCCAATCGAAGTCTATCTCCAAAATAGTCCTCAGTTTCAATTCCACATTTGTCATTGTTATTTGTTATATTAATATTATTATTTTCATCTTTACGATTCCCAGTTAATAACAAATCAGCTTGGTTGACAAGTAGTGGAATATTATCTGGTTCACAATTTGTGCCTTCAATTGGCTCAGCTGAAAAATCAGTTACAAGTAACGAGCAAAATCCAGATGTAAATCCTAAAACAGTTGGATGATCATTGTCACCAGAAATGCTCCGTATTCGACCAAAACAATTTTCCACACAATCTTGATTTACATGACGTAAGTTGAGTTCTTCAAAGTTGTCATTGTCTTTCAAGTCACGCCATAGCCCAATAAGCCCTTTCAAAGTGGATTTAAAGCCCTCTACTGAATGGACGTTACATACGGTCCCGTCTTGCTGTACAAACTTTATTTTTTCAAACTGGGTCAAAAATTCTTCCCATTTTTCGAGGTGTGGAGAAGATTTGCTAACTAATATTTTAGATGGCTTTTTAGGATTTTTTAGCTCTTTTGTTGATGGACCATTTGTAAAATCAGCCAGTCGGTCGAAAAATTCGACAACTGTTGCTGTATCTTTGGCTCCTTGAATATCTTCTTCTTTGAAGTTATCCATTTTCCTCAACTCTTGATGAAACTCTGGGTCTCGTAAATGATTAGCAGTTGTTTGACTCAAAAGTTTTGTGGCTAAATAAACCCTCATTTTATCTCTTGATCTTGGAAACATCATGGTTTTTGAAATTCCTGGATCTCCACTATTATAACGAAGACTAAATAGTTTAACCAGGTACTCCCACTTTCCAACAATGTCACCAAGTATAACTATATTGCCAGTATAGCTATTATAATATTCATCAAAATGCCGATCTTTTAATCTGTGATCCAAAGAGCCCAGCCAATTATTTCTAAAATTTTTCAGCATGTGAGGAACATCAAATAAAACATAAACTTTTTGAATCACGTCATTATTCATTACTTCAAAATATTGATGTTTGATTCCATTAACATCACACACTTTCATTGAATTAACGGCTGTTCTATTTGGACCACCTTGGTCTGAATTGGTTGCTCGAACTTTCAGACCAATCTTGTGCACAGCACCAATAATTTTTAAAATTAGTTTTTGCAAATCTTCTCCAATCATCTTGCCATCATTAAAATAATACGCTATAGGTAGTTTCCAAGGCTTGTGTAAGCCTTGAAGCAAAAATAGAAGAGCTTTTTTTGCTTCACTACCCGTATTATGTTCAGGCAGATCATTGCCGTAATCTTGATGGCCAATGATATTGTCTGAATGACTACACTGAGAGAAAAAGTTGCTAAAATATAGCAAAATTTTGCTTGAAAGTTTTAGGCTTTGATTTAAAAAAAAAATGTATTAATTTGAACAAAATATTTTTTAATTAAAGCAATTTATTTGCTTTAATTTAAGACAGTTTTTTTTTTAATTAAGAGATGAGAGAATTAATTTAAGAGAAACTTTGCTAAAAAGGAAGCAAAAATATCCTTTAAATCAAGCGAATAAGCGGTCTAGTTAAAACAAAAGTTGCTAAATTTAAATGACATTTGATTTTATTTAATGGGTAAATCGTTTAATTTAAGGATAATATTGATTGAATTAATAGAAAATTGTTTTTATATAAATGGTAAATGAATTAATTTAAAAAAATTATGAATCAATTCAAGACAAAAAGCGATCTAGTTAAGACACAAGTTGCTAAAATTAAGCGACATTTAATTTAATTTAATGGGTAAGTCGTTTAACTTGAGGAAATTATCGATTAATTTGAAAAAATTATGAATCAATTTAAAGCAGAAAAGCGTTCTAATCAAGACGAAAGTTGCTAAAATTGAGCGATATTTCTTTTAATATAATGGTTAAGTCGTTTAATTTGAGGATAATATTGATTAAGTTAATAGAAAATTGTTTTTATACAAAAAAAAAAATGAATTAATTCAAAAAAATTATGAATCGATTTAAAACAAAAAGCGATCTAGTTAAGACACAAGTTGCTAAAATTTAGCAACATTTGATTTAATTCAATGGGTAAGTCGTTTAACTAGAGGAAATTATCGATTAATTTAAAAAAATTCTGAATCAATTTAAAGCAGAAAAGCGATCTAATCAAGACAGAAGTTGCTAAAATTGAGCGACATTTCATTTAATTTAATGGTTAAGTCGTTTAATTTAAGGAAGTTATAGATTAAATTAATAGAAAATTATTTTTATTTTTGATTGAATGAAATGAAAATAAAAAAAAAAATTATTTTTTCTTTTTTTTCAGGACTTATTTTTATTTTACACTTGAAGATTCAATTGTTTTTTTTTTTTTTTTTTTGTCCTAACCGAGCCTCGAACCTCTGCCTAATCTAAACCTATCTAAACCTATACTTTTAAAAGCCAGTTCGTTACCCCTGAAACCATCGTTAACGTATCAGAGACAAAATTATGAGGCCCTTGAATCAAAAGTTTCATCACATCCCGATAAGCTGGTTGGTTTTATTTTTTTTACTTTAATTAAAAAATATTATGCTCAATTTAATACATTTTTTTTTTAAATCAAAGCCTAAAACTTTCAAGCAAAATTTTGCTATATTTAAGCAACTTTTCTCTTAAATGCAAACATTTTTTTTCTCAGTGTATCATAAAAATATCGTGGTCGAACGGACATTTCATCATAGCACAAAATGCAGTTTAAATCTATTGGTTGCATTGACTTTACTTGACTAGCAACAGCTTCCAATAAATTGTTATTAAGACCTGGACCGAAACTTATTGCCGAAGAAATTTTACCAATTGTACGAGCACTTGGTAAAGAGTTTGGGAGTTTTTTGAGCAGTTGCCGATATAATCTTGGCCCACGACGATATAAGCTGAGTGAATTTAATTTTTCTTCAACGCTCCAACGACGTCCATGTGGATTTACTCCATCATTGCGTCGATCAGCTTTGAGCCATTGATTTAACAATGATGATGAAGTGTCGATATCACCACGGATCACAGATTGTTTTAAACTACCATATTGTTTGTTAATTTCTTCTATTTTATTTTTTTCTACTTGAAGTTTATGATGAATATCAACTATAACTTTCTCCATCGTGAAAGGTTGATTGCTCAGGCGTGTATCAAAGTTTATGTTGTATTCATTCATAAGAATTTTGTAGCCGCGCTTATTAATTTCTAAAAAAAAAATTTATAAACGTATTTAACAAAATTATAAAAAGACTTTATTCCGTTCATCTGGAAATTCATTGTCATTATGTATTAATACAATATGAAAAAATAATTTTTGTTGTCAAGTTTTTTTGCTTATTCAACCGATTGTTGAATTGATTATTTTGTTTAAATAATTTATTATTCGTTGGAAAAATAATTGTCATTGTTTGAAGCCCTACTCAAATTTTTTTATAATAAAATAGTACGTAGTGAAAGAGAAAAATAAAAAAATTCATTATGAGTACTCAAAAGCAAGGACGTTTTTGTTGCGATCAGTATAATTAAGTAACCAAGTATTCATTATGTGTAGATTAAATGGCTTAAATATTATTAACATGTAAATAGATAAATAACTAAATAACACACTCAAGTTATTTATTATTCAATTGCAATAATAATAATTGCTATTATCATTTTACTTGGATTAATTTTTTAGTCAATTATTTCCAATTCTTTTCTTTTTGTTGAATAATAAATAATAATAAATTAATCGAAAATCAAGGATTAATTGTCAATGTTGGAGTCTTAGTTTAATACAAAGGTTGATACAAAAGTGTAGGAAATAAAATTGACTTAAAAGTGGAAAAAAAAAATGATCAATTGATGGTAATTTAATTTTTTTTTTTCGTTCAATGTTCAAGACTTCATTTTGTATTTATTTATGTTATAAACAATCGATTATTAAAATATAATTTTATTAAACCGATCAAAGTATCAGACACAAAAAATTCGTCAATTAATTTATTTTTGGATATTTTAATAATCTTTGAAGATGAAAAAATATATTTTTTTAAATTTTGTTTTAGTTATATTCTCAGTTTTATGAATAAAGTAGTTGAATTATTTATTACAATAATTTTGGTTTTTTTTTTAATATATAAGAAACTAGCTTGTCTTTTTCTCAAGCATGATATCATACTTCTACTTTTTCTTATTTTTTACATATTGTTATAAAGAAAAAAAATATAATACGTAATAATTACAGAGTGATTATATTTTTTAATTTAAATGCTGGTTTATAAATTTTATATCAGAGTCAGAGTCAGGCGTACTGCTCTACTTTTAGCTTGAAAATATATTATATATTGTTATCTCTTCAATTCATTGAACAATATACATTGTTGTTAATTCAAAAATAAATACTCAATATCACCGATATTTTGGATATTTATTTATCAGTATATTTGTGCATTAAATTTTAATTTTTCATTTAAACAACTATTCCTTATCAAAAAATTACTATCCAAATAAGTCACACGTTCCAATATTTAAATTTTATGATTTAAAAAAAAATTCATTCATATTTTTGATTATCTATAAATTTGTAGAAATATATTCGAATATTTATTTACCACAAATAAAATAACATCGCAAATATTTTTTATTAAGTCATAAAAAATGGATTAATTAATGTTAATTTTTTTTTTTTTTAGTTTATTATAGAAGAACTTGTTTTAAAAAAATATTTAGTAATATTAAAATATAATTATTATTCTCAATTAACTACGACTGTTCAATATTTATTTATAAAATTCAATGTTTTTCTATTATATAATTTTCATCAATTTATTATTGAAAATTTTGATCACAAAAATCTTAATTAAAAACAATCTATAAAATTCTCTATTAATTATGATGATTAGTTATCATCATTTATTATTTAATCAATTTCTAATGATTATCAAACATAAATCACGGAAAAAAAAAATGTGTATACACAGTTGCAATATCATCAGTAATAAATTAGCATTAGAATAACAAAATTTTTTAAATCAAGACAATTTATATGAAAGCACAGTTGAAAAGATGTAGTTGCAGAAGGGTTAAAAATGATATATGAAAAAATAAAAAAAAACTAATAAACAAATGACAATTTATGTAACCAAGTAGATGTATATTGATGTACCACATTTAAAACAATTGATCAAGTAAAAGTACATTAGAATTTGGTATAAAAAAATAATAGTGGAAAATAATAATTTCTTTTTTTTTTTATATATAAATAAATATTAACTTTTAAAGCGAGAAAATTTCCATAATATTATTTCAATGTATAAAATGTACACGCGAGAACTGAAAATTCTGATCTTGGTTGTCCTCCAAAAGAAAAAAAAAAGCCATAGAAAAATTTAAAACTGGTGACTTCGATAGAAATATATAAAATAGATAAAAAATTTTATCTCAAAATATATTTTTTTATTAATAAATATCGAGTAATGAATTTTTCATTTTTTTATAAAAAAGTATTATCATATAAAATATTTTCTTGGTGTATATATTTATAAATTATAATATTTATGAATAAATGAAATAAGTAACAAAATTTCAAAAAATGGAATTTTAATATCCGTATTGTTGCATACTTATCGCTATAAATATATTTTTTTAAAAATTTATTATTATAAAATAAAATCGTAAAATTATTTTTTGTTTTTTTTAATTTACAAACGAATATTATTTTTTAGATAATTTATAGTTTTGAAAAATTGCTATTGTCAAGAAAAATAATGACATGAATGTTCAACATTATAGATTATATACTTTATACAGATAATCAAATTATATGGAATTTATCAATTTTTTGTCTATAAAAAGTAACAGAACATAAAAAATTGAAATACAAATTTTTGATTTTCATTAATTGAGGTCAATGTATCGATATTTTATAATTATTTTATTTCAAATTACACGTCGATTTATTGATTCTTAATTGGGATCTGAGTTCTGATAAATTGTAGAAATAAAATCGTGTAAATTTTTCCATGAACATTTCAACCAAGGGTGGCCAGAGAATATAATATCAAGAGGGTTTTTTTTTTTTCTTTTCTAATTATTATAATGGAGGGATTAATTTAACCGGTGGGAAAAATTATAGCTATGGTAAAAATTGTGCTAGGTGAGTGAGATTCAAGGAGGTATAATAGAGAGTGATTTTATATTTTCATTGCAATAATTAATTTGTTTTTATTCTTTTGGTGACCTTAATTCTTTAGCTACATCTTTTCCTTAGCTACTGCTTTCCCTTGGACATTTTTATTATTGGAAAATAAATTTACACGTATTTTATTTATAAAATAAATAAAATGTCCAAGGAAAAGCAGTAACTAAAGAAAAGATGTAGCTAAGGAATTGAGGTTGCCAAGAATTTATTTCCTTGAAACAAAATTCTTTGGCAACCTTAATTCCTTAGCTACTGCTTTTCCTCAGCTACTGCTTTTCCTTGGTCATTTTTATTTATTTTATAAATAAAATACATGTGAATTTTTTTTTTTTTAATACAAATGTCAAAGGAAAAGATGTAGCTAAGGAAAAGCAGTAGCTAAGGAAAAGATGTAGCTAAGGAAAAGATGTAGCTAAGGAAAAGATGTTGCTAAGGAAAAGATGTTGCTAAGGAAAAGATGTAGCTAAGAAAAAGATGTAGCTAAGGAATTAATGTGGCTAAGGAATTATTTCCTTGAAACATAATTTTTTGGCAACATTAATTCCTTAGTCACATTAATTCCTTAGCTACTGCTTTTCCTTAGCTACTGCTTTTTCTTGGTCATTTGTATTTTTGAAAAATAAATTCACATGTATTTTATTTTCAAAATAAATATAAAATGTCCAAGGAAAAGCAGTAGCTAAGGAAAAGATGTAGCTAAGGAAAAGATGTAGCTAAGGAAAAGATGTTGCTAAGGAAAAGATGTAGCTAAGGAAAAGATGTAGCTAAGGAATTAATGTGGCTAAGGAATTATTTCCTCGAACCATAATTTTTTGGCAACATTAATTCTTTAGCTACTGCTTTTCCTTGGACATTTTTATTTATTTTATAAATAAAATACATGTGAATTTTTTTTTTTTTAATACAAACGTCAAAGGAAAAGCAGTAGCTAAGGAAAAGCAGTAGCTAAGGAAAAGATGTAGCTAAGGAAAAGATGTAGCTAAGGAAAAGATGTAGCTAAGAAAAAGATGTAGCTAAGGAATTAATGTGGCTAAGGAATTATGTATAATATATAATTAAATAAATAATCATAATAATAAAAAAATAATAGAAAAATATAAAATGAAGTCAGTATTATATTAGAGCATATCGAGAATTCAAATTAAAAAAAAATGTAATCAAAGTAAGTAAAAAAATAGAATCAAAATATATTTAAAAAAGGACTAACCCCCTAACTAATGATTTTTTTTTATAGTTATATCAGAAACTAGCTTGTCTTTTTCTCAAGCATGATATCATACTTCTATTTTTTATTATTTTTATATATTGTTATAGAGCAAAAAAAATATAAAAAGTAATTTCCCATGATAGCTACTATTATTATTATTTTAATATTATGTTTTTATTTATAATACAAATTGTTTATTATAATGAAATTAAAAAATATGAGAGCTGGCTCAAATTTAAACTATGCTATGGTAAATTTTTTTTGTCTTTATAAAAATTTCAAATACAAAACTTTTTTTTTATTATTAATACTAATTTGAATTATTCATTTTTTAATTTTAATTATTTTACGGCTTAATTTGCATTCTTAATAATAATAATACTTGGAAACTAAATTTCCTAGTTCAAGTCTTTTTTTGGTAAAGTTTTTTTGACATAATCCGATTTTCTTCACTAAACTTTTTTAAAAAAAATATATCTTTTGATTTATGTATTGTGACGAGACTCGCTCGTCTACCTTAAATTAAAATTATATTTATTTTTCTTGAATATTTTTTCTTAATTATTATTATTGTACGGTTGACCAGGGACGTTTTTATTATTCTTATTTTTATGAGTAAAGAGGGGAATAACCGGTTTGTACACTAATAATATCCCCTCTAGTACTACCGTTCCCACCGTGTGCCCTACTATGATTTTGACTGGTCAATTTGAGTAACTTCATTGAGATTGGTCCATATCAGTCATAGTGGGAATAAAATTGGAAAGGGTAGAATCACAGCTATTTAAGCTGTGGCACAGCACACACAACACACATTCCCTTGCCTACAGCCGCAGTGAGTCCAGGTTCTCTGGTGAGCCATCCCAGAACCTCGGACAACCCCTCCCTTGCCCCCTTGGAATTGGAGTCATCCATACCATAGTCTTAGGAAGCGGAGCCATCCCTTCCCCCAAGGTCTAGGAGCAGGAGTCATCCATCCAAAAGGTCCCCTTTATCTTGGTCATTGTCAGTATTGTGTAGTTCTTTTGTCCCCCTTTGTTAGTAAGCGTACTTGGTCAATCATTTATTGTGTTGTATTTGGATATTTGATAAACTTTCGTATTTAATTATAAAATAAACTTGGTCAATTTTGAGTACATTAATTATCGTTTTGTTGAGTGATTTATTTTCCCATTGTTTTATTATTTCAGTGACGTAATTTTAATATTCTTTACTCGGCCCTCTCTCCACGAACCAGCATACTGAGCGACCCAGGCAAACCCCTCAACTTAATTTTAGAATTATATTTTCAGGAACGGATCAGCATCATTGGACTCATTGGATTATTGGATTTTCGTGATTTCTGTGATTTTTGTGATTTCTGTGATTATTTGGCTATTTGGTATTTGGTATTTGGTATTTGGTATTTGGTATTTGGTTATTTGGCTATTTGGTTATTTGGTTAGTTTTAGTGACGTTTTTAGGTAAATTTTAGCGTCGTAGAATAAAATTTTCCGCCCCCCCTATTTTGTCTGTAACATTAGTTGATCCGCGTCCCGAGCAAAATTTTAAAATTGAGTGAGAAGGTAATGTCACGTTACAGTATTATAATTGTTTTTTCAATTCAAAATTTCATTTCCAGCAAAGTCGAAAAAGTACCTTGTTTTCGTTTTCAGAATAGAAAAAAAAACATGTTTATATCGAAGCTTGGAAAACTTGCTTTTCTTATGGCATTAATTCAGGGATCATGTTTTTGATGAAAACTTAAGTTGACCAGACATTTAATATAATTTAAATTTATATTATAATGATAAAAAATACTAATAATACATATACAATAATACTAAATGATATGTAGGTATATAAAAAGTTAATCAACAAATAAATAATTTAAAATTTCCAACAGCAATTTCCAAATAACATAGGAAATAAAAAATTTAAAAAAAAATAAACTAAATTTTAACACTACATTAATAATTAATTTGAATAAAAGAAAATTTTTTTAGTTAAAAAAAAAATATATATATATATATAATTATAATCAGGAAAAAAGAACTTAGCAAATAATACTGAGTGAAATCTGTTAAAAATTTTTTATCAAGACAATACTTGCTTTATAATAGTGCAATAACTATTTTTTATCAATTTTTTTTTCTATATTTAATGAACTGGCGTCATAAACAGTAATATAATATTGTTAAATGATGTCAGTCAAAAAAGATGACTTTTTGTATATATCTATTATTTTTTGGTTTAAAAATTTTTTATCAGAGTCAGAGTCAGACGTACTGCTCTACTTTTAGCCTGAATATTATCTCTTTACTTCAATGAATATATATACATTGTTATTTCCAAAAAATGAATTCAATATCATCGATATTTTGGATATTTATTTATCAGCAAATTTGTGCATTAAATTTTAATTTTTAATTTAAACAATTTTTTATTCCTTATTAAAAAAATTACTATCCAAATAGGTCACACGTTCCAATATTTAAATTTTATGATTTAAAAAAAAATTCATTTATATTTTTGATTATCTATAAATTTGTAATAATATATTCGAATATTTATTTACCCCAAATAAAATAACATCGCAAATATTTTTTATTAAGTCATAAAAAATGGATTAATTAATGTTAATTTATTTTTTTTATTAGTTTATTATAGAAGAACTTGTTTCAAAAAAGTATTTAGTGATTTTAAAAAATAATTATTATTTTTGATTAACTACGACTATTCAATAATAATCCTATAAATAATTATTATTTATAAAATTTAATTTTTTTCTATAATATCAAACATGAATCACGGTAAAAAAAAATGTATATACACAGTTGCAATATCATCAGTATTGAATCAGCATTTATATTAGAACATTTTTCAAATCAAGACAATTTATACAAAATTAAAGCACAGTTAAAAAGATGTAGTTGCGGAGGTGTTAAAAATGATATATGAAAAAATAAAAATAAAAAAAACCCAACAAACAAATGACAATTCATGTAGCCAAGTCGATGTATATTGATGTAGCACATTTAAAACAATTGATAAAGTAAAAGTATATTTGAATTTGATATAAAAAACCAATAATGGAGAATAATAATTTCTTCTTTTTTTTATATAAATAAATATTAATTTTTAAAATTAGAAAATTATCATAATATTATTTCAATGCATAAAATGTACACGCGAAAATTAAAAATACTGATTTTGGTTGTCCTCCAAAAGAAAAAAAAAAGCCATAGAAAAATTTAAAACTGGTAACTTCGATAAAAATATATAAAATAGATAAAAAATTTTATCTCAAAATATATTTTTTTATTAATAAATATCGAGTAATGAATTTTTCATTTTTTTATAAAAATTATTATCATATGAAATATTTTCTGGGTGTATATATTTGCAAATTATAATATTCATAAATAAATGAAATAAGTAACAAAATTAAAAAAATATAGAATTTTAATATCCTTATTATTGCATACTTATCGTTATAAATATATATTTTTTTTCTATTTTATTATTATAAAATCGTATAATTATTTTTTGTTTTTTATTAATTCACAAACGAATATTTAGATGATTTATAGTTTTAAAAATTGTTATTGTCAAGAAAACTAACGACATAAATGTTCAACATTATCGTTGATATACGTCACACAGATAATCAAATTATATAGAATTTATCAATTTTTTGTCTATAAAAACTAACAAAACATAAAAAATTGAAATATATAATTTTAACCTTTATGATTTATTTATTATTTTCATTAATTGAGGTCACTGTATCGATATTTTAGAATTATTTTATTTTAAATTACACGTCGATTTATTGATTCTTATTTGGGACCTGAGTTCTGATAAATTGTAAAAATTAAATCGTCTCAATTTTTTCATGAACATTTCAACCACGGGAAAATTTTTTTTTATTTCTAAAATCAATAATTTTCATAACGAAATAATAAATAGAAAATATAAGCATAAATTAATTAATATAATACTTTTTTTTATTAAAAATAGTTTTATAAAAATTATAAATTTTTTTTCAACACAAACTTCACAAAGCCTCGTATGAATATATTAAAGTCATGACGTTGCTTACAAAAATTTATTGGTGTAAAATGAGTCAACTTTGTTATTATTGTTATTATTATTTTTGATATTACGACCGAAAAATTTACATATGATTGTTAATTTTCTACTCCAACTCAGACATTAAACAGTATAAAATAATTTTTTTTTTTTTAAATGTAATTTTCTTGTAACCTTTAATTTTTGTAATATTAATAAAAATGGCCTTAAAAATCCTTGAAATTTATGTATTTTCAATAAATAATAATAGCTCATTAAACAAGTGGAAATTTTTTGAAAAAAAGGTCAATTAAAATTTTACCAAAATTGAAAGTTTCCTAATAAGCTGAAAATTGATTGTTGATTTAATTTTAAAAATTAATAATATATGATTATTTGATAATTAAAATTGTTAGGAATTAATGTTGGTAAAAAATTATGTTTCAAGGAAATAATTCCTTAGTCACATTAATTCCTTAGCTACATCTTTCCCTTAGCTACTGCTTTTCCTTGGACATTTTATATTTATTTTGAAAATAAAATACATGTCAATTTATTTTTTAAAAATACAAATGTCCAAGAAAAAGCAGTAGCTAAGGAAAAGATGTTGCTAAGGAATTAATGTGACTAAGAAATTAATGTTGCCAAAAAATTATGTTTCAAGGAAATAATTCCTTAGTCACATTAATTCCGGAGCTACATCTTTCCCTTAGCTACTGCTTTTCCTTGGACATTTCATAATTATTTTCCAAATAAAATACATGTAAATTTATTTTTCAAAAATACAAATGTCCAAGAAAAAGCAGTAGCTAAGGAAAAGATGTTACTAAGGAATTAATGTGACTAAGGAATTGATGTTGCCAAAAAATTATGTTTCAAGGAAATAATTCCTGAGCCACATTAATTCCTTAGCTACATCTTTTTCTTAGCTACATCTTTTCCTTAGCAACATCTTTTTCTTAGCTACATCTTTTCCTTAGCTACATCTTTTCCTTAGCTACATCTTTTCCTTAGCTACTGCTTTTCCTTTGACATTTGTATTAAAAAAAAAAAAATTCACATGTATTTTCTTTATAAAATTAATAAAAATGACCAAGGAAAAGCAGTAGCTGAGGAAAAGCAGTAGCTAAGGAATTAAGGTTGCTAAAGAATTTTGTTTCAAGGAAATAAATTCTTGGCAACCTCAATTCCTTAGCTACATCTTTTCTTTAGTTACTGCTTTTCCTTGACCTTTTTTTTTTTTTTATAAATAAAATACGTGTAAATTTATTTTCCAATAATAAAAATGTCCAAGGGAAAGCAGTAGCTAAGGAAAAGATGTAGCTAAAGAATTAAGGTCACCAAAGAATTATGATTTAAGGAAATAATGTTGCTTAAAAAAAAATTTTCTGGCAACCTCAATTTCTTAGCTACATCTTTTCCTTAGCTACTGCTTTTCCTTGGACATTTTTATTTTTTAAAAATAAAATTGCATGTATACTATATATTTAATGAATACTATATATTTAATGAATTTAAATGTCAAAGGAAAAGCAGTAGCTAAGGAATTAAGGTTGCCAAAAAATCATTTGTCAAAATAATTTTTTTTTTAAATAGAAATTAATGCTGCAGAAATAATCTAGACTGCGAATCAATTTATTTGGCAACATTCTTTTCTTAGAACAATTGGCCAATAGTTTTTTTATTGTTAATTATGGCAAATGTTAATGAGGAATTAATTATACAGACTGAAAAAACTTGAAAATTCATTTGATAGAAAATGGTCAAACGAAATTCCTTTTAGATTTTGATGTTTAAATAAATTTTTTTGTATTGTACTTTATCAGTTTTTCGTCCACGCTCATACAAATAATAAAAAATATATAAATAAATAAATTATCATAATAATAATAAAATAATAGAAAAATATAAAAAGAAGTCAGTATTTTATTAGAGTATATCGAGAATTCAAATTTTAAAAAAATGTAATTAAAGTAAGTAAAACATAGAATCAAAATATATTTTTAAAAAAGGACTAACCCCCCTAACTAATGATTTTTTTTTATAGACATATCAGAAAGTAGCTTGTCTTTTTCTCAAGCATGATATCATACTTCTATTTTTTACTATTTTTTATATATTGTTATAGAGAAAAAAAAATATAAAAAGTAATTTCCCATGATAGCTACTATTATTATTATTCTAATATTTTGTTTTTTTTATAATACAAATTGTTTATTATAATGAAATTAAAAAATATGAGAGCTGGCACAAATTTAATCTATGCTATGGTAATTTTTTTTTGTCTTTATAAAAATTTCAAATACAAAACTTTTTTTTTATTATTAATATTAATTTGAATTATTCATTTTTCAATTTAAATTATTTTACGGCTTAATTTGCATCCTTAATAATAATGATACTTGGAAACTACCAAAAAAAGACTTGAACTGGGAAATTTAGTTTTTTTAACATAATCCGACTTTTTTCACTAAACTTTTTTTAAAAAAATATAGGTCCCACGTTTTAATATTTAAATTTTCATAATTTTAAAAATAATTAATTTATATCTGTAATTATCTATAAATTTGTAATAATATATTCAAATATTTATTTACCACAAATTTGAAGAAAAAAAAAAAAGTTTATAAATAATATTTTTTCGAATGAAAAGAAAAAAAGTATTGTCAAGTTTCATTCAAACATTAAAAAATATAATCTTTAATTTTAATATTTTGTGAAATTTATTGTATCGTGTTAATAGTTTATCAGATTAAATATTCTTCATAACTAAAAATTACCTTAAAATGATAATTTTAAAAAATAGAATATAAATAATGTCCCAAATATTTTTTATCAAGTAAAAAAATTGATTTATATAGGAACTTGTTTTAAAAAAATAATTAGTGATATTAAAATATTCTTATTATTTTTAATTAACTACGACTATTTAATAATAATTCTATAAATAATTATTATTTATAAAATTTAATTTTTTTCTATAATATCATTTTCATCAATTTATTATTGATAATTTTGTTCACAAAAATCTTAATAAAAAACAAATATATAAAATTCTCTATTAATTATAATGATTAATTATCATCATTTATCATTTAATCAATTGCTAATAATTATCGAACATAAATCACGGTAAAAAAAAATTTATATACACAGTTGCAATATCAGTTGCAATCCCCCCAAGTTTTGAGAAATAGAAAAATGTACATTTCATTCAAATTATGTAGAAATTAGATTCACACAATTAATAATCGAAAAAATATGTACTTATTCTTGCTTTTGAACGTTTCTTATATATAAATTTATTTTTATATTTAATATTTAATAAATTGGTATTAAAGTCCCGGGAAAAAATTCCGACGATCGTTGACGATCGTATATGCACGATCGTGGAAGACAACGCTTTTGTCCACGTCTCGGGTGATCTTCAAAGATCTTCAGCGATCTGTGGCGATCTGTGGTGATCTGTGGCGATCTTCAGCGATATGTTAAGGTCTTTTGATCTTCGAATATCGCAGAATGTATTTCAAGATCATCAAAGATCGTGGACGATCAGAAAAAAAATAAAACGAGGAAAAACAATTAAAACTACTTTAAATAAATATTTTACGAAATTTTAGGAAGAAATAGTGAGTTTTTTATGTTTTATCTATAAAGATCGTCACAGATCGCTGAAGATCTTTAAAGATCGTCACAGATCAGTGAAGATCTTTAAAGATCGTTGACGATCTGTGACGATCTTTGTAGATAAAACATAAAAAAATTCACTATTTCTTCCTAAAATTTCGTAAAATATTTAAAAGTAGTTTTAATTGTTTTCCTCGTTATCTGATCGTCCACTTTGATGATCTTTGAAGATCGCCACAGATCGTTGAAGATCTTTGAAGATCACGAGACGTGGACAAAGCGTTAAATTCCACGATAAATCGTCGTTTCCGGGTTTTCAAAAAGTAAAAATTATTAATTAATTACAAGTTTTTCCATCTTACCTTACAACTTATTTCTGCTTTATTTTTTTTTACTCATGGGGAAAATCATCAAGAAAACAGATAATATACAAGATTAGATAACAGAAATAAAAAGGCTAGCAATTGTGACTAGTCTAATCACGTTCAGGAGCCTATTTTTTTTTCTAGCTAATTTTTTGTTATATGTAACATATCCATCATTTATTTGAAAAAAAAAAACAATATTTATGAAAAAAAAAATAAAAACCACAAAACCGTTAATTATTGATTAAAATAATGATTTTAATGTAATAAAATGTAAATTATATTTCTATCTATACAAAAAATAGCGAGATTGATAAACGAATGGAAATGTGTTGAGCAAACAAATGTCAATAAAACGAATTAAGTTCAGACAATACGATGCCTTTTTTTTCCGTAAAAAAAAAAAAATATTAATTAAATTAAATTTGAAAGATATTCTATGTACAATTATGATATAACTATAACTATGTACAATTGGTTTCTATACTGCCAAAAAAGAAATAAAAATAAAAATAAAATGAATACTGCCGAATAAAAAGAAAAAAATCATGCGTAAATTATTGGAGGCCTCGTTACTAGTCCGGACTTGTAAATATTAAAAATAATTTAGTCATTTCTCAGTTAAAGTATTTTAACATTTATAGCCACGGTTTTGTTTTAGTACTAATTTTTCATATGAATCTAATATGTCACAAACCCAGGATGTAGCAAGTTTGGTATCAAATTTGGTAAGCTTTTCAGCAACGAAATTCCCCAACATACGGTAGTCAATGGTTAATTCCAAAGAATGTGAACCCCACCTTCCCTTTTGCAGTTTTTGAACAGTCAATTCTGTGAATAACAATTAAATATAACATAATGAAATAACAATAATTTTAAAATTTTAGAAAATATAATAAAAAATTATTCAAGAAAAATTAACTCCCTTTTTTATATACACATACACGACGAGCACATGCTGTCAATTGCTACAATTCATTAATGTGAATAACAGTAAAAATAAAATAATTAATACTCAATGTACAAAAAATCATAACATGGCAAATTAAAAAAATAAATTATAAACAGCTTTTTTAAAAGGTGTTTTTTAGATAAAAATAATTTCTTAGGTAAATGCTCGATTTGTTAAAAAAAAAAAAGACAAGAATAATAAAATTATTCTACAATGAATAAAATTAGTAGTTATTAATAACTAATGAAAGTAATTAAAATAATTCTTCTACCAAATTATCATGAATTAAAAAAAAAAAAAAAAGTTAGTAAATTATTCAGAAAATAACGAAATTAATTACTTTAATTAATTAATTAATTATATTAATAAAATTAATTTCATAACCAATAACTCATTCAATAAAATGATTCAACCAATATTAACTCAGTTAATTGGATGCATTATTAAAAATTTTCAAGCACTCAAAATATATGAACCAAAAAGAGAGCTAAAAAAGCTGGTTAAAAATGACAAAATTCATTTTAATAAAAAGAGAAAAGTATATGTTAAAAGTCTTACCTTTAGTAACTGGTGACGAACAACCTGAATTTCCTAAGTCATTTTCAATTGACGTTGACGTTGCATCAACAGAAATACCTGGATGGTCATCAGTTGTCAGATACACTGAATCTTGAGGAATATCTGGAAAATAAAATTCGATTATTTTAATATTTATATAGCTTCTTTAAGTCGTTGTGTCTTCTGACCACTTGCATTATATTCTCGGATAGTAGATTTGCAGGAAGTTTGAGACTGGGAAACTGGCCTGCCAAAGGTCTACGATTTTTACCTTTTCCCACGATTTGGTTTTCATCATAATGGCATTTACATATGCCAATTGTTTTTAATAATGTTGAACCTTTTATGCCAGCGAGGCTTTCATTTCCAGTTAATTTTATACATTTTTCGAAACTATAAAAAAAAAAAAATTATTAATGTAATCAGTATAAATATAGGTGTAAAATATATGTAAAAAAAATACCCACTCTTTAAAAATTGATGGTAATTTAAATACAGTACATCTGTTTTCATGTATTCGTCCATTACTATGTCGACAATTTAATACTGCACAACGTCTACCCATTATCAAGCTTTAAACAAACAAACAATTAATATTGTTAAAAATATTGTATATTTTATTATTGTATTGTTATGAATGCAAAACTAACCTTAAAATTGGCTGGAAGTAATCTCAATAAATTCGAATTAAATCATCATAATTAATAACAACTAATAATTACAGTGAATCATCAGCTTTCTTGGATTCATGACACCAAATTTATATTAAAAACTAAAAAGCAAATTATTTATTAAAATTAATTGGTAAATTATATTATTTTAACTTACCTCTAAGCGTCTAAAAAATATGCATAGCAACCATGGTCTACAAAGCAACGTACTGAACGTACTGCACCGTACAATTCTGTACAATTCAGTACAGTATCTGTACCACATTTTGCCAGACGGCCATTTTTTTTAGGACTTTCTACCGTCGATAAAGTAAATAAAATCGATAAGGACGATTGTGTCTATGTTTTTATTTGACGGAGTCGATATTGTCGATCTGGATTGATATCGAAAACATAAGGAGTGGGGATGCCATATGAGTGTCTAGAGCCTGCTTCTAGCTCTATCCTTTTCTCTATCTTTTCTGGCTCAATCTTCTATCTCTTCTTCCATCCTTCTCTTAGAAGAAATCTACGGTTTTGGAACTTCCCGCTGAATGTTCATTGCTGGAGTAGTATTAGTGTCTGTAAATATAAGCCGGCAACACTCACACTACTTATGACGCATCAGTAAAGTGAAAAGATTTTAGGCATGAGAGGACGCTATAATTTTCTATTTAATATGCGTTTGTAAGTTGTAACGAAATTTATTATTTCGTTGGTTCTCGATATAAATAATTAACAAAGAGCTTTAACTATTTATTTGCATGTCAACTGAATTGTTAACAATTAATAGGAGTTAATTGTTAATAATTCTAAGGTTCACCGCATAGGCACTGTGGAGGGTCAAGTCTACTACGAGTGGTGTCAGTGTGGCACATGTTTCGTATATATTCGAGGTCCCGTAGTAGACTTGATACGTTAAACCTCGACCGGTGCTAGTTTTCCCCTCCATCCGTCGAAAAGACGAACTTTTCGAAGGCTACGGGCTGGATCGGATACCTATTCGTGTTGCGGGCTAGGAAAGCGTGCTGCGCATGTCCGGGACGATAGGTGGGAGAGCGCGCGAGTGGGGATTCAGAGGACTCACAGTAGCTTAGCACAGAACGCTATCGTTAGACGACACAACTTGTCTGGCTCTCGAACTGATCACTTCTCTTCTCTTGACTGGCTCTCTTGGTTCACTACTGGTTCTCTCGACATCGTTTGGATCTCTCGTAAAGGCTCCCTAGGTATCAGACGTTAAGTCCTGGTGAAACTCTGTCTGAATTTCCAATGATGGACTAATACTAATGATCACGCTATATGGTTCTCTTATTATAATAATAATAATTATTATATTCTCGCTACATAATATGTATGTGATGGTTAGACCATCATTACACATAAATGTGTATGTGTGAGTTCACGAATGGATCGCTATAAATAATAATAATAATAATATTGAGATATATTATTATTGCAATGGCAACGTATGTGTAAGACCTGGTCACGGATGGATCGCTGTATGGTTCCCTATACAAAATACATATCTCACATGTAGAATATTTGCTCCTACACTTATGATACTTGTGACGTCAGTATCTTGCTATAGTATAGTCGCAATGTAATATAGGCGTATGTGACACACTATACTTGGTTCACGATAGTACCCTCAGGTTTGGTTACGTATTTCATAGTCCGATCAGGTGGACCGTGCCCCTCTACCATTTCTAAGACTGAGTTAGGTTCTCGTATTTTGTTCTCGTTACTCCTACGGCTGTTGGCTTCCGAGATAACCAACATGGCTCCCCCCGGTGATTTAGAGGAGGATGGTGAGAAATCCTCGTTGTTAACCTTGGCCGATAGTTCTCGCCGCGCAGGTCAGAAAATCGGTTACAAAGTACCCTTGTAAACCCAAAATAACGTCGCCCGGTCATGCGATTTAAAAACAACCTTAAAACCTTGATTGGTCAATATTTATTTGGCCCTATGAGAAATTGTGAATATCAAATCTAATGAGGCCCATACAAACGGTCGATCAATGGCTGGCCAGCTCTTCATGAGCCAATCCTTGGCTTAATCATCTGTTTCCAGTCTTGGCCACCCAATAATTTACCGAGGCTCAGCCGATGAATGGCTTGATAAGAGCTGGCCACCTCTTCTTCAACTACTGAATTCTGTTACCTAGGTAAATTCAGATTCGCGACATCCCATGGTTATCCCCCGGGAGGCTATTCTCGAATGAATGAGAGTCGACTCACTCACACGGATCGAGGTCCGTGCACGGATCTACTTGAGCGACGAACTAAGATTCGTTCACGGAGGACAGTTCGTGGGTCCGTTCGAAAAGTCACTCGGAAGCCCGGGAGTTCAAGATGGCTGCTACACAGATATAATTGCCGTCATAACTTTTGATAGTATTTCATATCCGTGTGCAGCCATCTTAAACTTCCGGGCTTCCAAGTGACTTTTCGAACGGACCCCGTATGAGAGTAGCCAGTTCGTCGACGAATGTAAATATCCGTCTCTCACACAATTTGAGTTGAACGCGAGACAATTGCTTTTATTTTTTATTTTGGTTTATTGTTGCTCGTTTATTTCAATTGTTGTATTTTTATTTATTTTATTCTATCATCATTTAAAAAACAATACAATAAACAATATACCAAAATAAAAAATATAAGCAATCGTCTCGCGTTCAACTCAAATTGTATGATAGACGGATATTTATATTCGTGGACGGACTGGCTACTCTCATACGACCTGTCCTCCGTGAACGGATCTCACATTCATTTGAGAATAGCCTCCCTAGGCTCTTGTTTTCCTACCGTTTATATACATTTGGATGTGTGCCTGAACACTGAATTTACCGTTTCCCGTCGTTGCCCGAATGGAAATCTGGTCAGACTAGCCTGATTTGACTTCAAGTCGTGATCAAGACTTGATCAATGTTGCCTTAACATGGGAAGCCTGATCAAAAAGGATAACTTAATCAAGATTGGATCAAAGGAACCTGAACTTAATAACTAATAAGGCCGTCCTGATCTAAACTTAATCGAGAATTGATCAATTATTGTACATTTCGGTACTTGTATTTTTTTCAAGATCATATTGATCAAGTTTGGATCAAGGAAACCTTAACTCATCCATAATAAAGCCAGCCTGATCTGAACTTGATCAAGAATTGATCAATTAATATATATTTCGTTACTTGTATTTTTTTCAAGATCATTTTGATCAAGTTTGGATCAACCCGAGTAGAAATTGAATCCGGCTTGTCTGGATCCTGATCCGATTCGGATCCAGTATGGCTAAGGTAATCCGGATCCGGGTTTCCTGACCCTTTTCGGATCCGTTATGGCTAAGACTAACCGGATCCGGCTTTCCTTACTCTTTCGTGATCCGAATAGGATCCGGGTTGCCGGACTTTAATTGGACTTTATTTTTTTTTTTTTTTCAAAGTTATCTCCGAATTCAGTCAGGTTTGGCTGAGGCTAACCAGATCCGGCTTTCCTTACTCTTTCCTGATCCGAATAGGATCCGGATTGCCAGACTTTAATCGGACTAGCCTGATCCAATTTGGATTTTTAATCAGGTGAACCGGATCCGTCCTGGATCCGAATCGGACCGAAATTTCCACTCGGGAAGGAAACCTTAATTTATCGTTAATAAGGCCGGCTTGATCAAAACTTGATCAAGAATTGATTAACTATTATATTTTGGTACTTGTATTTTCTTTTTCATTTAATCTATTCATTGTTACAATTATGTTATTTTTACACTGATAAAATATTTTTTATTAATAAAAACGACGCCAAACATGGCCTAGTTATGTTTTAAGACTGGTCTAAATATATATAAAATCCTTAAAACTACCGTGTGTATCGTTTCCCTCCGTAGTCGAGCGGTCCAACACGTTCCCTTTACTACGTACAATCTACACTGTAAAAAAAAAAATCTATATTTGATAACAAAACTTCTTGAAAATAGAATTTTCGTTCTAGAAAATTTTTAGATTTGAAAGAAGAAAAAAACTTCTTGTTAAACGACAAAAAAATTCTTAAAACATGACAGATTTAGATTTGAAATAAACCTAAAATAGATTTGAAAAAGGAAAAATTGAATTAGTAACGGCTGCATTCTCTTTGAAAATTGAAAATTTTCAAAACTCCGGTGGGAGGACGCGTTAATTGAAATTATAATTTTTATTTATTATTTAATTATGAATTGTAATATAATAATTTATTATATTACAATTATTCATTATATTAAATTTATTTATAAAACTTTAACCTCAAACTTTCAAAAAACAGGATAAATACAAAATAAATAAACCAAATTGATTCCTAGAATTGTTGAGTGCTACCATCTGCCATCTTAAAAAAAAAAAATCTAATGGTAAATATGAGTGGGTGCCGGGTGGTATGCTCTACAGTCACAAGTGCGCGTGCGTACGGCAAAAAAAATGATGAAAAAAAAAAATAATGATTATTTAAGTCTTCATCAATTGTTTAAATAATTAACTAAAAAATCTCATATTATAGTCAAAAAATTAGTTAGAAAATTTTCTACAACCTGATAAGCCAAATAAGCTCATTGAATGATTTCTTTGTGGTTCTTTTTATTTTAAAAACTACTCACTCTGATATTTTTTATAAACAATCGCTAATTATAAAAAAACTAATTGTTGAAAAAATTCCGAGTATGGTTGTAGATTTTTCGACGAGGAATCCATTAAAACTAAAATAAAACCCCTTAGTTAATTTTTTAAAAAGTTATGTATGTTCCAAAAAAATGTCATTTCAGTTTTTCTTGAATAAACAAACGAATTCGATTTTAAAAAATATAAACTTTTATCAATTATTTTTATTTTATCATTTACTGTTATCTGTGAAATTTTCGCATCCATGATTTTTTCTTAGTTTTCTTAATATCTCGCTTCGAAGATTTCGTTACAATTTTCTTTTGTCATTTGTAAACTCAATAATTACCCAAAAAATTTTAATTTTATCAGAGGCTCTAGAGCTCGTCAAGATCTTTAATTTAAGTCTAATACGAATAATCTAGCTTAATTATTATGGAAGCTATGAGCGGTATTCATAAAACATATAGTGAAAACAAAACTATGGTGGGACGCTTCGCGTCTATCCCACCTCCGTAAAAATTATCCTTGTAATGATAATAAAACTTCTTGAAATAAATGCTAAAAAGGTCTTGAATTGAGACGCATACTTCTTAAAAAAAATCTTTTTGTTCTCACTTCATGAACAACAGTTCTAAATTTTAGAACAAGGCTTCTTGGAAATAATCAAGTTGTGTCTTGAATTGAGAACAAAAAGATTCCTATCAAGTCAAAACTAGATTCAACTCAAGAAGTTAATTGCTACTGATTTAAATAAATAAAAAAATTATTTATTTAACACTACTTTTGTTAATTACCAGAAGTACAGTGCAACTTTACATTGTACACCATATTTTTTTTCCTAAACTAATTACCTATGAGGGGAACCGAACCCTTGACCGACGCAAACCACGATATCTTAACGATTATTATATTATTATACAGCTGAATCTCTGAAAGAAAAAACATTGCATGATTGATAGTCTAACTTCATTAGTTTTCACTCTATAATTTTTTGAATGATGAAAAAAATCATCTAATTTTAAGTTTTCTTAAGTTTTCTTAAAAAAAAAAATAATGAAGAAATGTTTTCTATCACGTGCGATAGTGTTCCCCGAGACGCATTTTTTGAGCCCTAAACGAACTCTCTAGGACAATTATTTTATAAGTTATAACGGTTTTTTTTTTTTTGCCGATGATTTCAATACTGCGGCTGAGCCTTATGGCTCCTAGCCTCCGTAAAATTCCGATATTTAATTTTTTTGCTCGAAAACTGTTATTGAGAGAAAGAAAAAAGCCTAATGCCGTCACTAGATTTTTTTAAGGCGCATAATTTGAGCCTAATACGAACTACCTATCTTGATTATAACAAAAGTTATAACTCGCCGAAAAAAAAATAAAAAAAACGGACGAAAAACTTTCATCATAGAGTTAAAATAAAATGTTTATAAGGCTCCAAAAAAAAGCCTTGATTCGAGTAATGTTATTGTTGATAAACCATTAAATTATATTTCAGCAATAATTTGAAATAATCATGGCCCTAGCCGGAGTATTGAAAATTTTTAATTTTCAACGGGTAACGCGGGCCACACGCCCCAACAAACGTTACCAGGTCTTTCTTTGTATTAATTTTTTTTATATCATTTAGTTTTATATTTTTCGTAAGTATTTATTATCAAACTTGATTTTTTTAAATTGGAATATAATTTAATTTTTCTTTGTTACGTACCAAGTTGAAAAATTAAAATTTAACTATGAAATAACAAGAAAAAGAAAGAATATGTAAAATCAAAATTAAATAACCAAATAATCATAGAATAATTAAAATAAATCAACTTGGTATTTCACGTTAAAATTAAAAATCCTCTTATTTTGTTATTCCCTACAGGGTAACGGGTTAGGAGGGAATGTGTATGATTGTAGATGTACCTTGATGTAAGAATAATCCGAAACAATTGTTGAGAGCGTGTCAATCTGGATGGTCGCCTGTTGATGTTTGTAGTCTCGAATAATCCAAACGGTAAAATAATCTCGAAGCACAGAAAACAACACCCCGGAGAAATGTCACAGTCAATAATTTTTATATAGGATTAGGGAAGGTTAAATAACACAGGAAATAATAATTTATCACAAGAATTAATTAGTTTAAATTCACTCAAAAAATGTTATTTATTTAATACGTAAAAGTTTAATTGATTTTATTTAATTTTTATTTTAAATTTTAATTTAGTTTCAATGATTTGAATACGAAAGTTTTAAATTTTAATTTAATTTTCAATAATTTAATTATTAGAATGAAAAGTGGTACCATAGTTGAACCAATCGGATTCAAGCTCCTTAAGATTAAAAATAAAATTATTCCCATAAAAATCTCGAGTTGCAAAGGTGACTTTGAAATGTGTTTATAAAATGATTTTAAATAAAAATTTATAATATTGTGAGAAACAAGTAAAATGATGATTTTGATTAAAAAGCATAAAAATAATTTTAGAAAATAAAAAAAAAGATGTTATTTGCTGACTCGGTATCTCCATGTGTTAAATCTATTAAATTATTATTTTATTTATTAATTATAAATTATTTTAATACCAAGACGTAACATCTTCTAAAATGTCGTGCTTTATGAGAACAGAAATTTTCGTCCCGTCATGTACATGCGCTCGTGGCTCGGGGGGAAGGTCGTTAAGTTTAAGATATCGTGGTTTGCGTCGGTCAAGGGTTCGGTTCCCCTCATAGGTAATTAGTTTAGGAAAAAAAAATATGGTGTACAATGTAAAGTTACACTGTACTTCTGGTAATTAACAAAAGTAATGTTAAACGAATAATTTTTTTATTTATTTAAATCAGTAGTAATTTACTTCTTGAATTGAATCTAATTTTGACTTGATAGAAATCTTTTTGTTCTCAATTCAAGACACAACTTGATTAGTTCCAAGAAGCCTTGTTCTAAAATTAAGAACTGTTGTTCTTGAAATGAGAACCAAAAGAACCTCTGGTAGGTGCGCTTAATAGAAAAAAATAAAATCCACTTCCGTCTCTATAATTCTCTCTCTCTCTCTCTCTCTCTCTCTCTCGTCGTGGTACCTAAATGACGAATCATCCGAGAAATAGTCCAACGCTAATCTAAATTTTACTCATCAACTTTTGTGCCTTTTATCACATCCCACAGCACATCTCAACCTGCTACCTCATCAATCATCGATAAACCTAAACTCTCTGTTGCTTCTATGATGAGTAATTCCCGATTTTACCAGCTACAATACTTTCTTTTTATATATCAAGGTCGTATCAAATACTCGTTGTACTTACACACTCTCATTAAACAATATTATTAATCATAAAAATGTAAATATTTCCTCGTTACCAATGTACTCTCTTTACCTTTTGTTTAACATTTGAACAATAAAAATTTTTTATCGATCAATCAATCAATCTCTTTCACTCTGACCTGTATAGTACACATAAATTCTTTAACGTTCTACTCTGCAAGTAATTTCTGCAGTAATCTGCCCTCGGGCATTCATACTTTTAGGCATATCGCAAGCGATTTTTCGCGTACTTCAAGTGGTTATAAAAACTACTGCTGGTGAAGTTACGCAAATCTTTAATTAATCAATCAAAAGTGTGTATAAGATCATCGTGGAAATTTGGAGGTTATTATTCCATCCTAATAATAATTATCAGCATCTGACGACAAGGCCATCTAGATAGAACAACATGGATGCTAGCTTGCGGCTCCAACGACTGGCGGTACCACCATAGCATCAACATTTACCATGTGTCACCGGCCAATCAACATCACATATCACAAACACACACACATAGACATTTACACCCACGCAAACAATTCATTCGCTTTAATACCAGAAAATAGCCCGTCATTCAGCATAGTTGAGGTAAAACAACTCTTAAATACACTCTCTCAAATTGGACTCTCTTCAAACTTCTTTAACTATGCTGCCTCAATCATTTACATCATCAATCATCAACCATTCCAATAAAATCCTCTCTGTAAGTCAACCTACACACAACAATATACTACAATAAAATCATGCACACTGAGAAAAAAAAACCACAAAAATTGTTGTGAGAGCACAACAAACTAGAGGCGAAATCCTATCCTGTCGCTTTTTGTTGTGTTGCAACAAAAATTGTTCTATCGTTAAACAAAATTTGTTGTGCTACAACAAATTTTATTGTATCGTTGAACAAATTTTATTTAGCTGCACAACAATTTTTACCATCCAATAATATTTGTTGTGTTGCTTAATAATATTTGTTCGGCTGCTCAATAAATATTGTCCAGTTTCAAGGCAAATATTACCGTGCTGCACAACAATTTGATTTTCGGGTGTTATCGTTAAGACTCGGTCTTGTTCGTGTGCCTCGGTATATCTACATGACATTGTGTGGAATTTTCTAAGTCAGTCTAAGTTGAGATCAGCTTTGGTGTGACTTACGTTTTAAAAATAAATTAATTAATCCCAAGATGTCAAGTTTTAATAACATTTTAATCATTGAATTATAAACTAAAATATTTGTGAGCAACTATATAAATAACCAAACTTGATATTTAACAAATCACATCAACAATAAAGTATGAAATTATATGAAAATGACAAACATAACCTGCATCTGTCATTTTAATGCAGAGATTTTTTATTTTAATCTTTAATAATTATAAATATGAAAAATAAATCAAAGCATTAATTTGAATTAATTTGTTCTTTAATTGTTTTCCTTCTTCTTTTTAATTATCATAATGAAAATTTATTTCGTAATTTCGAAAAAAAAAAAATTTAATATGGTTTTAGATTTTTTGTTATGTGGAATAATAAAAATTATTAAACTAAATACAAAAATTGTTGTATGTTCAACAGTTTTTGTTTGGAGCATAACAAATTTTGTTGTATGTCTATTAATTTTTGTTTGGAGCATGACAAATTTTGTTAAACAGCACGGTAATTATTACTCTGCCAGATGAACAAAAACTGTACTAGCGGCAGAACAAATATTATAGAGTTTCAACTTCGCCTCTACTTTGTTGTGCGGCACGACAATTTTTGTCTTGTTTTCTCAACAATATTTGTCGTTTTTTTTCTCCGTGCATTATCTACTACGAACACACTCACACGCACAATACAATCATTCAATCACTTAAAAATAATCTGTCATGCACCAATGTATAGTCATTCATCTTTACTCAATGCACTGCCAAAAATTCACTCTCTGGAAATCATATATAGACCTCAAACTAAACTTAATATTCTAACATTTTCAAAAAACAACAACAATATTATATGGAAATCTTAATAATCAACGTCTACAATCAATGCATGCAATATAGATTCACTATATTATACTCACACACTCACAAAAATAGCTTTCTTAATACACTAAAAAACTCTAATTGTAATCATCCGAAATTTTGTTTAAAATTTAGACAATAAAACTTATACATCAATCAATCAATCAATCTTCTCCGGGTAAACAGAAAAAAAAAATAATGATATAATTTTTATTTTTCGATCAAGTAACATGATTAAGTTTTGATCAAGCAAATCTTGATCACGTTTGGCGTTACGTTCTTGATCAAGCATCGTAATCAAGAATGGATTTGGAATCAATGATGCCTGGTTTCGATCAAAACTTGATTTCAATTTCCACTCGAGTGTCCCCTTGAAAAAACAATCCTTATATAAAAAGGACAAACATCATCGGTCTTCCGGACATTTGATTGGTCATTGTTTTTTTCTCACTTACTCTCATACGAATTTTTTTTCTGTTTGCCTTTTTCTATCATTTTTTTATTTATTTCGTTAGCAACGAAAAAACAGAAAAAAAAGAGCGAGTAAACAAAATTTTTTTTGATATTTTACGGAAGTGGGATAAGCGCGAAGCGCCCTCACCTAGTATTGCTTTCTGTACACTTTTTAAGGAGACCACTCATAGTTTCCATAATAATTAAGATTTGTAATTGAACTAGATAGACTGTTCATATTAGGCTCGAATGGAAGATTTTAGCGAAAGCCACAGCCTCTGATAAAAATAAAATTGTTGAGATGAATAATGAAACTATAAATTACAAAAGAACATTTGCCAAAAATATTCAAAGCGAAATATTAAGAAAACTAAGCAAAATTCATGGATGCGAAAATTTGACAGAATAAAGTACGGAACGAAATTGATATTTTTAAAGTCGTTTTTATTTTTATTTGTTAAATTCATTTATTTATTCAACAAAAACCAGTATCTGTTTTTTTTACACGGAGAGAAAAAAATATTATGTTTTACTATGCTACTGTAGTACCGGTGGATGTTTTCGGATTTTTGATAAGATATAATATTTTTTTTATATTTTTTATTTATTTTATATATTTTAATAAAGGCACATAGTAAATTAAATCATTTGTAATCAAACTATGGAACAAGATTTTTTTTACTGAAGACATAGTCGAAAGTACTAACGAAATCTTTTTTTTTAATAAACTGTAGATACAAAGTGCTATGTGTAAATTAATGTTTATTATGTTAGCATAGTAGAATTGACAATTGACGCTCGTTAAAATAATCATTCGGTACCTAAATTCGAACAATGTTATTTATACTACTCATCAATTTTAAAAAATACGATTTCCGATTTAATTTTTATTGTGTGTTTTATATTAATTACGATATTTGGAGCGAATTTTACTATGTTCACATGGTAAAAAATGCAGAAAGACGAAATATCAAACAAAAGAGTCAATTTTACATTAATTCCAGTTTAGTCCCGTAGCTGAGCGGTCTAAAGCGTATCCGACACCACGTCAATACATACTTCGCCGGTTCGATCCCCGGTCAGAGTGTGAAAAAAAAAAAAAAAAACAAAACAAAACAAAAACTTTCTGCGTTAATATTACAACAGAAAAAAAAATGACGAATTTTTAAAATATTTTTTTAATCAAATATATTTTTGACTATACAACATAGTACTTTTTATTTCAAACATGGCCATTTTTACGATTGAGTATTATGATACTTACTACGTCTGATTAAAATTCTCAAACATAGTAAAACTCACTGTTTACATGATAAATGATGCTAAATTTCCCAAAACATCCACCAGTACTATAAAACATAGTAAAATCCAGCGGTTTTTTTTAGTAAAACCTAATATTTTTTTCTCTCCGTGTAGAACTTACACAACTTCTTTAAAAATCATTTTACATGTTTTTTTTTGGTTTTAATGGATTATACATGCCAAAATCTACAACCAAGGCTATACTTGGAATTTTTTCAAGAATTAGTTTACTTATAATCAGCAATTGTTTATAAAAAAAACCTGAGTAAGTGCTTTACACAATGAAATAAACCACAAAAGAGTCATTTCTTGAGCATTTTTAACCATGTAACTTGTAGAAAATGTTTCAATGAATTTTTTGACGATAGTACGAGCTTTTTTAATTGATTAGTTAATTAATTAATTAAGATTTAAACAATTACGATAGTGGTTATTAGTAATTCCTTTAAAAGTTGTCGAAATTCAGCGGCAGATAGCAGCACGAAATTTTAGTGATTTTACTATAATTCCCTAATGTTCCTTATACAAAAGCATATAGAGTGTAAAAACTGAATGACAGATGGAGACACTGTTTATTGACAATAAAAGCATTATCTTTTTTATCATAAATAATTGTAAGGTTAAGAATTTAATTATTTAATTTTTACATATTGTGTGTATCGGACCAAAAATGATGTACCCAAACGAGCCATCCCACCGGAGTTTAGGAAATTTTCAATTTCCAATTGGTAAAAGACTAAAGGTCGTCCGTTAATGCATTTTTTATATTTTTTTTGAAATTGACATATTGAGCTAGCACAACTTTTTCAATAATCATCGGATCTTAATGCAATTGGGCTTAAAATTTTGTGCGAATTATGTGTTTTTTATGTGTGAAGAAATAAATCTGAAAGAAAATTTTTTTTTTTAGTTTTTACATTTTTTTTGGAATTGACATATTAAGCTAGCACAACTTTTTCAATAATCATCGGATCTTAATGCAATTGGGCTTGAAATTTTGTGCGAATTATGTGTTTTTTATGTGTGAAGAAATAAATTTGAAAGAAAATTTCTTTTTTATTTTTTACATTTTTTTAAAAATTGACATATTAAGCTAGCACAACTTTCTCAATAATCATCGAATCTTAATGCAATTGGGCTTGAAATTTTGTGCGAATTATGTGTTTTTTATGTGTGAAGAAATAAATTTGAAAAAAATTTTTTTTTTTGTTTTTGACATTTTTTCTAAAAATTGACATATTAAGCTAGCACAACTTTTTCAATAATCATCAGATCTTGATGCAATTGGGCTTAAAATTTTGTGCGAATTATGTGATTTTTATGTGGGGAAATATAAATTTGAAAAAAAAAATTTTTTCCATTTTTTATATTTTTTTTTTAAATTAAGATATAAAGGTAGCACAACTTTTTCAGTAAACATTCAATCTTGATGTTATTAGACTAAAAATGACGGGTGAATTATGTTTGATTTATGTGTAAATAAATAAATCAAAAAAATTTTTCGTCAATTTATTCATTCTTTTCTTTTTTTTTTACGATAATACTTGTGTTTATAAAATCAATGAACAATGAACCGTTTAGAAGGTATGGATACAAGCGCGCGTAGCGCGCCAATGTGCTTGTATAATAAATAAGTAAACAACAACAATAAACCATAACAATGTTAAGTAATGAACAGCTTTATCTTTTCCTCAGTTACTGCTTTTTCTGAATAACTTAGAAGGGGAACGAACTAAGAACTTTAAAGCCGGGAAGCGAGCCCGTTATCCGATTAGCCGCGACACCAAATGTAGAAACCAAAATTTAATTCTGACACATGAAGAACTTTGGAATTACCAGAAATAATAATTTTTTTTTTTTGAATACTAACGTGTAGCATGAAAATTTTGAAAAAATTCATCACAATAGATTATAACCATGAGTTAAGAAATTAAATTGAAAAATAATATTAATAAATAATTAAAAAATTTAAAATCAATTAAACTAAAACATTTTTTTAAATAATAAATTAAATTGATATTTAGTAAAACTTTTCGCACTCAGCATTTGAAGACAGTTTCAAAACGATTTCAAGTCCAACTACAATAGCATGAAAAATTTCCGAGTCCAAAAACACGAAAAAAATGAAAAAAAATATAAGTTTTACAACTGGGCAAAAAAAAATACTCTAAATACTCGAAAACGGTCATATTAATATATCATTGCTTAGAGTATTTGAATAAAATACTCTAAAATACTCTAACCGAGTAAAAAAATACTCATAAATACGCAACAATTTTATCCCGGAACTGATTAACGATTTTTAGTAATATATACAATATTATACTTTACGTTTTGTATGACAAACAAATCACATGACAGACATTTGTTGGTAGTATAGAACAATATAGGATGTATAGCTTCATGATTTATAAACCAGAAAATATTTCGTGAAAGTATCAATAGAACCGAATATGCTATAAAAATTTTGTATAATTTCTTAAAATTGATAAAGTAATAAAGCACTTCTTGGTTTAATCAAAACCTCAAATAGCTTTCATATTTTATACTTATACCGTTAATAAGTCGCTGATAATAAAAATATAGAAAACTGTAAAAAATGTTTTACATCATTAAAAATAATTGAGTTAAATAAAATGGTAATTTCTGAATTTATTCAAACATAGTATTATATTCTTATATCGATATATGTATATCTACATATAGATCTATACATAGAATAAATATATGCATATGTATATACGTATGAATAAATATGAATGCTTTTTTTTCGTCCATACTATAGACTGCTATTAGTTCGATCGGTTTTTTTGTTCCTGGTGTTTTTTTTCTACAGACCTGTTGAGATTCACAAAAACTGCACGATCTCTTATTAGACATGGTCCACGTGTAAGATACTTAAATGTAAATTCATTCGTAAAGAAATATAATTAGGCTATTCGTGTATTTACCAGAAACTTTTTGAAATGCAAACATTTTTTTTCACACATATATACGTTATTTATTTACTGTTTGAATTTTTTTTTTCATTTTTCTATGCTGTTTCTAAAGTAGTATCTAGATTCATACTGATAAGTCTATTATTTAAAAATTATAAACAAAAAAAAAACTAATAGATTCAAATATTACTGCACATATGTGCATAAATATTATCTATTATGATTTTTTATAATAAGTAATGTAACTTGAAAGTATAAAAGTAATTTCTGAGTGATATTATAATCAGTTTTAATCAAAACTTGATCAGGCAACATTGATTGCAAATCCATTTGTGATCAAGAAGCTTGATCCAAACTTGATTAATTGTCTTTGAGCTATATATACATATATACATTGTATAAGTAAGTGAGTAACAAAAAAGAACTACCGATGATTGAAAAAAAAGTTAATTCGTATATTTTACAATTTGACGAATTATTCGATCTTTGAAAGGTGCGAATAAAAATGAATGAAAAAATGATAAAATATAAAAAAATGTATAGATTCTTTTTAAAATTTGTTATACAGGTTCAAGGTTTTTCAACATTAATTTTCTTTACTCTTTAGTTAATCTTCTCTTAAGGTTGAATGTGAATACGAGTCATCTTTACTCGATTACTCTAATTTTTTTTCAGTCACTAGCTAGAACAATTGTTTACTCGGTGGAATCATTTAAATTTTTTGGTAGCAAAAAAAACAATGTCACTTTAACATGCCATAAATACATGAACTTACGTTTTGATCTGTATCTATTAATTCCTATACTCGAAATTTCTAAATTTAATGAAAATCTGTTCTTCTTCAAGTTACGAAACTTTGAAAATCTGTAGAAATTCTCAGAACGCATCATTTACTTTAAGTTTGTATGCCGTTCCACACAGACCTCCTTATATATAGGTATGAGAGTTTGAATTGAAAAGTTCTTTCAAAAAAAAAAAATTAGCGTGTTGCGAGTACGCGCGGGGGAAGTGAAACTTCTTTCGGAGTAGTTGCATGTAATTCTCCCCTCTTCATCCGCTTGTGACCGAGCGTTTACCAGTGGTGCGTTCTTAAATAGAGTTACGGGTAGAGTTAGGCAGAGTTAAGTTAACACCAGACTATAACCCCGGTCGTTCTTAAATGAATGAGGTAGAGTCAGTGGGTTAAGACTTAAACACACGTATATACGTCTTAACCCACTGACTCTACCTCATTCATTTAAGAACGACTGGGGTTATAGTCTGGTGTTAACTTAACTCTGCCTAACTCTACCCTGTAACCCCGTAACTCTCTTTTTAAAAACGCACCCCTGAGAGTATACGAGAGAGTATACGAAAGCGTGTGACAGAGAGTATACGAGAGCGTGTAACGCTAGCGGGGCCTCGAAGTTTGTCGCTACCCTCCGTAAAGAAGTTTCACTTCAAAAAAATTTCTTCAATAGTATAAAAATTATCTTAGATCATGACCGAATGTTCACAATTTAAAAAATAAATTTCTTGGGTTATGACAAAACATATCTTGGTTCATGAACAAATGTTCTTCTTTCTAGAACTACGCTTTTTAGATTATGAAAAAAATGTTATGTTTCAAGACTACAGTAGTACATGGAGAAAAAAAAACGACAAATATTGTTGAGAAAACAGGACAAAAATTGTCGTGCCGCACAACAAAGTAGAGGCGAAGTTGAAACTCTATAATATTTGTTCTGTCGGTAGTACAGTTTTTGTTCATCTGGCAGAGTAATAATTACCGTGCTGTTTAACAAAATTTGTCATGCTCCAAACAGAAATTAATAGACATACAACAAAATTTGTTATGCTCCAAACAAAAACTGTTGAACATACAACAATTTTTGTATTTAGTTTAATAATTTTTATTATTCCACATAACAAAAAATCTAAAACCATATTAAATTTTTTTTTTTTCAAAATTACGAAATAAATTTTCATTATGATAATTAAAAAGAAGAAGGAAAACAATTAAGGAAGGATTTATTTTTCATATTTATAATTATTAAAAATTAAAATAAAAAATCTCTGCATTAAAATGACAGATGCAGGTTATGTTTGTCATTTTCATATAATTTCATACTTTATTGTTGATGTGATTTGTTAAATATCAAGTTTGGTTATTTATCTAGTTGCTCACAAATATTTCAGTCTATAATTCAATGATTAAAATGTTATTAAAACTTGACATCTTGGGATTAATTAATTTATTTTTAAAACGTCAGTCACACAAAAGCTGATCTCAACTTAGACTGACTTAGAAAATTCCACACAATGCCATGTAGATATACCGAGGCACACGAACAAGACCGAGTCTTAACGATAACACACGAAAATCAAATTGTTGTGCAGCACGGTAATATTTGCCTTGAAACTGGACAATATTTATTGAGCAGCCGAACAAATATTATTAAGCAACCCAACAAATATTATTGGATGGTAAAAATTGTTGTGCAGCTAAATAAAATTTGTTCAACGGACAACGATACAATAAAATTTGTTGTAGCACAACAAATTTTGTTTAACGATATAGAACAATTTTTGTTGCAGCACAACAAAAAGCGACAGGATAGGATTTCGCCTCTAGTTTGTTGTGCTCTCACAACAATTTTTGAGGTTTTTTTTTCTCAGTATAGTGTACATGTGACAGTTCTGGCTCACTCCATTGGGTCAAATCGCCCCAGGGAGTCCGCGAATTAATTTAACCCGTTTGGTCGCCACAGGGGTCCTTGAATTAATTATATAGGTCAATTCATTATTTAATTAGGTCAAATCGCCGCAGGGGTCCTCTCATTAATTCAGTGCCGTAACAAGGAGTTAAGACGTCACGGGCAAAAAATTTTTTGGCGCCCCTTTCTAAGGAAAAAAAATCGTATTTTTACAAATAAATATATATGAAAATAAAAGAATGTTGAAATAATAAACACCATTGTTAGATTTGTTTTCAACGCAAACGTATACTTTTTTTGTTACATCAAAACATGAACTATACATGTATAAATACATAAATAAAAAAAAATAATTAATGAATATTATTATCAGTGAAAAATATAAAAGTGGTGATAGAAGTATTTAAAAGTTAGAATAACTTTTGTCTTTTAACGTTGACGCTTGCAAACTCATCAATACTCTGATCAAAGTTTATTGTTTTAGCAATTTCTTTTTCGATTGACAGTTTAGCAAGATTTGTCAAACGCAGTTGCCCCATCGTTGATTTTAAGTAAGTTTTTATCATTTTCAGTTTACTGAAACTTCGTTCATTAGAAGCAACTGTTACTGACATTGTTGAAAATATTCGTAAAGCAATTTGAATATTAGGATATGATTCAATTAGATTATAATTATATAGTAACTGCAATACATTCAAAGGTAAGCAAGAACTCAAGAAGAAAATTTACACGGAGAGAAAAAATATTATGTTTTACTATGCTACTGTAGTACCGGTGGATGTTTTCGGATTTTTGATAAGATATAATATTTTTTTTATATTTTTTATTATTTATTTTATATATTTTAATAAAGGCACATAGTAAATTAAATCATTTGTAATCAAACTATGGAACAAGATTTTTTTTACTGAAGACATAGTCGAAAGTACTAACGAAATCTTTTTTTTTTAATAAACTGTAGATACAAAGTGCTATGTGTAAATTAATGTTTATTATGTTAGCATAGTAGAATTGACAATTGACGCTCGTTAAAATAATCATTCGGTACCTAAATTCGAACAATGTTATTTATACTACTCATCAATTTTAAAAAATACGATTCCCGATTTAATTTTTATTGTGTGTTTTATATTAATTACGATATTTGAAGCGAATTTTACTATGTTCACATGGTAAAAAATGCAGAAAGACGAAATATCAAACAAAAGAGTCAATTTTACATCAATTCCAGTTTAGTCCCGTAGCTGAGCGGTCTAAAGCGTATCCGACACCACGTCAATACATACTTCGCCGGTTCGATCCCCGGTCAGAGTGTGAAAAAAAAAAAAAAAAACAAAACAAAAGCTTCTGCGTTAATAATACAACAGAAAAAAAAATGACAAATTTTTAAAATATTTTTTTAATCAAATATATTTTTGACTACAACATAGTACTTTTTATTTTAAACATGGCCATTTTTACGATTGAGTATTATGATACTTACTACGTCTGATTAAAATTCTCAAACATAGTAAAACTCACTGTTTACATGATAAATGTTGCTAAATTTCCCAAAACATCCACCAGTACTATAAAACGTAGTAAAATCCAGCGTTTTTTTTTAGTAAAACCTAATATTTTTTTTGTCTCCGTGTAGGCGTCAGCTTCGGAGCTTGGTATCTGAAACTTTCAATTTCAGATTGGATATCATTCTCATTCAAGTCTTGATCATATTTTTCAGCTAAATTTTTTTAAATTATTGATACTTGTTGTCATCAACGTTTCACCATAAAGAAAATTAAAATCATTGGCAATTTTTCTGGTGTTTTCAAATCGCCATTTCATTTGCACCAATAAAGTATCAAGAGCTTGATTAATTTGCAACGAAACTTTTTTCGAGAACTAAGGTTGACACAATCATCTGCTGATTCATCTAAATCCATCTAAATCCAAAATATTACACGCATTCTTATTTTTGAATTATTATTTATTATCACTGAAAATAGACAACTTGGTTGACCTTTAATATTGACAGCATTTATATCGGTTATTAAATCAACAAAACCTGTAATATCACTGAAATAATAAAAAAAAATTAATATCATTGTATTGAAATAATAAAAATTAATAATAAATTATATACTGACAAATATTTGTTACCAGTACGAAAATCAGCTATTTTTTAATCAGATGTAAATTCATATGACATGTTGAATCTTTGAAAAAATAGAAAATAATAATATATGTTTATTCAATATTTCAGAGATAAATCACTTATGCCACCTTTACACATATAGTCTTTGTAAACGTACTCACGAAAATGTCCAGCATCACAATTCACACTGCCTCACACACAGACACGGTCTACCATGTTTTTTTTTTATGTTAAAAACAAAATAGTAATTTCCATTATTCTATTATTCACTTCTATTATTTTCATTTTATAAATATTATAATATTACGTAATACCAATTTTTTTTTTTTATATTATTTGAATATATTTTTTGATGATAAATCACACACTTTTTATGAATTAAAATATTTAGTAACCACGTAACAACAAAATGCTAACTATTCTTATTGAAAAAAAAAAAAAAAATATTATTATTTAAACACACACACTTTAATTATTTTTATTTTAATATACATATATTATAATAGTACCAACTTTTTTTTTATTTTAATCAAAAAGTATATTTTTTGATGATAAACCACACTTTTTTTATTAATTATAATACGTAGTAACCACTAAGCAACCAAACGCTGTTTTATTAAAAAAAAAAAAATATTTAAATAATATATCAATATATTAATATTTAAATAATATTAATACTTACCAAAAGTTATGTTATTTTTCAACTAAAAGTTATATTATTTTTGTCTTATATTTTGATTTTTGTTTTTTTTTTATTTTTTTTCAATGTAATTTTTGAGGTTAGAAAAGACTAAATACGTGTTAATCAGTGTGGGTCACAAACCAAACAAGACTCGAAAATCGTGATCTGGTTTGTGACCTACCTGTTTAATAACTCTAACAATAAAATTTTACTATTTTTATTATACTATTTAGCTAAATAATTATGTTTTCATTATATAAATTGAATTTACATTTTTTTTTTTATACTTATATAATCTTTATTTCCTTAACAAAACTTGACTGTCACTACCTTAAATAATTAAGAAAATGGCTACCAGTGGCCAGAATTGTGGGTGTAACTATTTAAATTATAAATTTTAAAATATTTGGAAAAACATAAAAATATGAAATGATATTTATTAGATGAATTAAAAATTAATTAAACATTCAAAAATATATTAAACATCATTGCATCTTATAAAAATTTGTATGAGCAAATAAACGTCAAGACGGTCTCAGACCCCCGCACGGTCACGAACCCCCACGTTTACCTTATAGCATTGAGGTGCCCACTAGGCCACATTTCTTGTTTGTACTTTTTTCGTTCGAACTCCTTTAATATCATTATACATTTCTTTATTAGGCATTTCTTGTTAAATCTATCACAACAAAAAAAAAAAAACTAAGTTGTTTTCTACAAAAAAGAGTCGAGTACACGTGTTCGAAATTGACACTTTAATTGTAAGTATATTAATTTAGATATGACAATAAAAATTCAAGAAAAAAATATATATTTTTGACGCATGTAATTAAGTCTAAACGATTGAAAAAAAAAAAAAATTTAAACTTGACCCCACCTGATGTAAAATATATGTCTTAAATACTGAAATCTTATTTGAGAAAAACCAGGAGGGGTCAAGCTTAAATTTTTTTTTTTTTCAATAGGTTAGACTTAATTACATGCGTCAAAAATATATATTTCTGAATTTTAATGTCATCAAATTAATATACTTATTATAGTGATTTCAACACTCTTTTGTAACTTTGACACATTTACACATTTGTTTTGAGTTTGACACATACTTCACAAAAAGTTTTTACCAAAGAAACAAAAGAATCTCTCGATATTAATAAATTTTAAAGAAGTAGAGAGAGATATATAACGAGTAATAAGAAAGTATGAGAGAGATGAAAATTTTTCTGTCCTTAAACGTAAAAACGCACAGTCGAAAAATTCATTTAATTATTAAAAATAAAATAAACGACTAAATAACTTGGTTTTTTTTTTATAGCAAAGCTTGATACGATATAATTTTAAATTATAAAAATCATTTATTTTTATCGTCATCATCATATTTTAAATAAATTTTTAAAAGTTAGCGAGGGATGAGGTTACCTCTATTTGATGTATATTAGGCTCGACTCGATAGTGTTTTTGCGTTTTCAATTTTTTTTTTTTTTTCGGTATTATTATTTTTTTTCTCACACTTGACACGATGTTCTAGATAGACACAACGGAACCATGATCGTTTGAAATTATTTCCTGATTCAAAATTTAGTTTATGTCGGTTGTCTCAATAAGTCAACCGATTTCAACAAAATGATGACTCTAATGTTTTTGTCAAATTTTTTTGGATTGAACCTCTATTTGATGTATATTAGGCTCGACTCGATAGTGTTTTTGCGCTTTCAATTTTTTTTTTTTTTTCGGTATTATTATTTCGACTCTAATGTTTTTGTCAAATTTTTTTGGATTGATTCTTTTGATTGGATCGTCAATAATTCTCCAGAAAATTTTAAACACAGTCAAGCCTTTTATTTTTTTAATCAGAGACCTTTAATCTTGGTTATTTGATCACTTAGAAATTCATTAAGTCCGCCCGATGACTCGTTGGAATTGTTATTATCAACTTGCCTATTTTCTTTTTTTTACGGTTCATGTTAGCCTCAATTTTACTAAATTGTAGGCTTGAACGACGAAATGCGGCAGATGCGCTTTCTACACCGGAGGAAACTCGTTCCATCGTCATCAACAGCAATACGTTATACTTTCTTATTATAATAATAAAGTGTTTTTAAAAAAAATTATTTCGATTACGGTTGGATGTCAGTTCTGTGAGCGAAAATTCTAGAGTCTGAATCTTTTGAAAAACAACTGAGATTTTCGATTTTTTTTTTGTTTTTGCATCTTCGAAATATTTTTGTTTCAATTATCACGAAAAAATTATGCAAAACTATTCAGAGAAAAAAAGATGGAGTTGTAAACATGGAATCGTTTGATATACCGGTAAGTTTGCTGACCGAGAAACACTCATGATATGTGAATATTCGAAAATATCAGACCGTGAAAAATTTCCCAGTAACCGTAACCATAACTGTGGGTTGAATATTATTATTATTATTATTATTATTATTAAATTCATTTTATATCATGTACTGTCCTGTAATTTTCAAGTAAGATGCTAGGGTTTTAATGTGCAGAACTTGAAAAAATTCCATCTACTGGACTGTAATTTAATCGCACAGTACAGTAAGTAAAATTCTAGCATCTTACATGACAATTATTTTAGAGTAGTAAAAATTTTATTTGTTAAGTTTCTTTAATCTTGAACCGACGAGCACTAGCTTGACACAAGGCTTGAAATAAGGCTCGTGTAAAGCTGAGGAAATCGAGAAGCATGTATGCCGCTTGAAATCAACCATGACAAAAATAAAACTTTTTTGAAATAATTTATCCTGATGATATTCTGGTCAGGATTGGATCTGGTAAACCCTATTAGTTTTTTGTTAAGATATACCTGATGTTATCCTGAACAAGATAACTTAAAAAAATAAATACTTTTTTTCGATCATTTATCCTGATAATTAGGGTTACCATGCGTCCTGATTTAGCAGGACATGTCCTGATTTTGATTGGCTTGTCCTGATACGGTCCTGATTTGTCAAATGTCCTGATTTTTGAGACTTGTTCACAATTTTAAAAATTTTTTTTTTTATAAATTTTTTTTTTTAATAAATATAGTATAGAATTTATCATTTACGCTAACTATGATAGACTCTTGAATACCTCTAATTATTGAAATTAAAATGGCGTGCAGAATATGTACCTCGTCCTATCGAGTATAGAGGGCCCGATGCAAAATTTCTATAGCGTAGGCAACCCTTCTTTTATTTTTGTAAATTTTGTGGCTTGCCACTTAATGTCTTTAGCTAAATTAATTTTTTAAAAATGAATAAGTAACCCACATCCTTCCCTTAGCCATTTTTCCTACAGCTTATAATTTGTTTAGATAAATAAAAAGCTATTAACAAATGGCTAAAGAAAGGATGTGGCTTGCCAGTTAATTTTTTTAGCTAAATTGATTCTTCAAAAATTAATTGGTAAGCATTTTTTCTATAGCTTTCAATTTCCCTGGTAGAAATAATTTATCCGGATTTTTTCCGGATTTCTCCGAATTTTCTACGCAATTCACAATTGAGACTACCGGAGATATTAATCCGGAATTTATTCGGATTTTCTCCGGATTTTCTTGGAAGAAAATTCAGTTTTTATATTTCGTATGTAAACTCTTATTTCTAGTTCTTTTATTGATTTTTCTATTTTTTTTGTTGGTTTTTTTTAAGCGAAAATTCCGGAAAAAATCCGGAGATATTATGAAAATAGTCTGGAGATTACTCTGTAAATATCTCTGGAAGTCTCAATTACGTCGAAATCCGGAGAGATTTTTTCCACCAGGGTTGTTTAAATAGATAAAAGGCTATTGACAATTAATTGGTAAGCAACATCTATTTCTTAGCCATTTTTCCTATAGCTTTCAATTTGTTTGAATAAATAAAAAGATATATTGTCAAGTTGCTAAGAAAAGGATGTAGCTCGCTAATTATTTTCTTTAGCCAAATTAATTCTTCAAAAATTAATTGGTAAGCAACTTCCTTCCTTAGCCATTTTTCTCATAGCTTTCAGTTTGTTTAAATATCTATTAATTTAACAACTTAAAAGCTATAACAAAAAAGCCTAACGAAAGGATTTCGCTTACCAATTAATTTTTGATGAATTAATTTAGACAAAGAAATTAACTACTGTAAAAAATTTTTCTATCGTTTGTGTAATTTTGATGAATAATTATTGAATAATTAAAAGAAAACAAATGAATAAATAACATATAATCAAAATAAATGAATTGTTATAATTATCTACTTAAAACATAAATTTATAGGTGGAGGGGGTAAAATTTTGGAGTGGGAGGCAAATGTCCTGATTTGGCTTTTTCGAGATATGGTAACCCTACTGATAATATTCTGGTCAGGTATGGATCAGGCAAACCCTATTAGTTTTTCGTTAAGGTATACCTGATGTTATCCTGAACAGGGTTAAATCAGGTTACCCTATTCAATTTTAGTTAAGGATTGAAGCAAGTTTCCTGAAATGGTATTCCGAAAGTGACGTCATGAGAGAGAGTTTGACATTTTTGTGACGTCATGTCATTGGTTCCCACCTAATTAGCTTAAGTTTGATGGAATTAATGTTGCTGTTATACTTATTTTATTGGAGTTTTTTGGAGAATATTGGAGTGAAGTTAATTTTCTTTGCGAGTTAATAGTTTAATTAATATTAATTAATTAAGATTTAGGGGCGCAGGCAGCCTGAACTTTTTGAATTTCAACTTATTTAGGTTTTTTTTTTTGCAATCGATAGTAACTCTTTGGAGAATTATAATATGCAAAAAAACCCATTGGGAGTTCTTCAATTTATTATTAAAAAATATTATAACTTGTCAATTGTTGCTATGTGCTGACTAATAATTTTGGTCCATTGCGCATCCCTACTCCAAATTTTCCCTCCATGCACTCTATCATACTCTTGGTTTTTAAAGATTAAATTATCAAACAATAAATTTATGTTCAAGAACTTTTTTTATCATAAATAAACATTTCGGAGTAATTTGGAGTAATTATATTATATTATATTGAAATAATGCTGTCACTTTGTCAATGTATGGGATTTATGAGTAGGGATGCGCAATGGACCGAAATGATTAATCAGCACATAGCAACAATTAAAGAAGCGTTTATTTTGTACTATTTTGAACCGCAATTGTTTTATTTTGTACCTAAAAATTAACGGGTGGAAAAAAGGTTCAGAATCGACTTTTTTTATAGATGACTCAGCCTAGGGGGAAAAAAAATTGCTACAAACGCAGAATAATTCGTACTAATCTGTACCTCAAAAATAACAACAAAAAAAAAATCATTTATTCCAAAATGTTAATTAACATGTAGCGTGTAATAATATCAGACAGCAAATAATTAAAATATATGTATATAATATGTATGCCTGAGTGTCCGTGACACTAGACGAAGAGAGTTTGGGTGTAAGAATGTGTGTATGTGTGTCGTAGAGACGACGGAGAGAAAAAACGACACCAACGACACTTCGACTCTTCGAGTCCGGCCACCAAGCTCATGGAGGTGAATAAGGAGGGTAATCTCTCGAAATTTACTGAAGCTCACAGAATGGAGCAAGTCAGTACGTTTTTCTGCCGGTGATGACGCTTTTGCTACAACAGTTCTATGGTCACATGTTATTTTTGTTTATATTTTTTCATGATAATGTGACAAGTCAAAAGATAAGTACCAATGCAATGTAATGTTCATGAACAAAATGACTCTGATGTTCATGTACCAGATGAGTACGAATTATATGTACCAATGCAATGTAATGTTCATGTACCAACTAAATCATCATTACATATGATACATGCGTCAACTCAGACTGTAGACCATAATGATTCATTCGAACTAAATAAAAAAAAATTGAATGTAAACACCGGTAATTTTAATTTTTTAATGATCATATACTTTGATGTGTCACATTGTCATGTATTATGAGATTGCCAAAAATGTAAACAAAAATACCATGTGACCATAGAACTGTTGTAGTAAAAGCGCCACCATCGCCAAAAAAAGGTACTGACTTGCTCCATTCCGTGAGCTTCACCAACAGCCTATGCTTTAACATAGGAGATTACCCTCCTTATACACCTCCATGACCAAGCTAAATGGTGCGACCGAAAATACTTATCAAAATTGTATTGGTGACGTGGCTTTGCCACCTCACAAAATAATAATCTATGTATTTTGTATTGTATTTAAATAACCTGCATCATAGTAATATTCTGTCTTATAAAATAAATTGTTGGTTTAAAACATTGAAAAATAAACTTGTGTATAAATGTTTGAATAATTAAAGAGTAAAAGGCTAAATAAATTAAAATCTAAATAGATAAAATTGGTCAACTTACAAACAATTGCATATCTGCTTTAATAATCAACATATTTCAATGTTTTGTTTCCAAAATAAAGAGTAAGTCGTGCTTTTATTTAAACCATCAAATTTATAATAAAAAAAAATTATTCAAAAATATTTATTTTTGGAGGCAGTATAGAAACATTTTGGAGTAAATATTTTTTTTTTGTTGTTATTTTTGAGGTACAAATTTCGAGTTTGGTGGTACAAATTGAAGGGCAACTTACGCTTTATTTTAAGCTTTTATTAAAGCCTTTTACAAGCTAGGTTCACGCACTCCTGTTTTTTCTCCTTGTTTTTTTTTTCAAAGGTTGAAGAGGCAGAGAGGTTGACTAGTGGTAATAAAAAGCATATTCTTATCGTCTCATAATAACGATCTAGTTGTTCTTTTTTTTTTTTTTTTTTTTTTATTAAGGTACATTTATAGCTACGTTCCAACGTTTTTTTAAAATTTATACAGTAGATAGTTGGAATATTAATGCATCGTTTTGTAAAATCAGTTTTGTTGTTATAAACCGTTCTTTTTTTTAAATAATTTTTAAAAGTTGACTACTTTTAGAGGGGTTATACATGGGCTCTTATGGGAGGCTATGTTTGAAATTTCTTTGAGCATAACTAAATTACATTTCTAACAATCACTTTTTTTTCAAGAACTAATCAATCATAGTAAAAATAATAAGGAATTTTTTAATGTTCGGTTCACATGGGGTTTTAAGACTGCTTTTTGAGTAATAAATAAAACTATCTATCAAATACATGGATTTTACTGATTTTCTAATGAGAAGCCATGATAACTGGGCAATTCTGAAATAGCGGGAAAATTTAAACTTACACAGAAGAAACTCAATTACAAGATAATGGAGATTTTTAATAACTCATCATAAATGCAAGAGTTTATAAAAATATTATTGAAAATCTTTTTATTAACTATATAAAATTAAGATTAATAATGAATATTAATATCAATTGGATATAACTAGAAAACTTAATATCAGTGCAAATCAATGATGCATACTAACAAAAAAAAATGTTTGTGTGCAATATTGAAATGAATAAATATCATAAGATAATTTTTTTTAATTATATATAATTGATTTTTATTGAAATATATTGCATAGAATTGATAAATAATGAAAAACATAAATGGTTTACGCAAAAAAAACAATCACGAAAACTTCAAACTTTTGATTTTTCGGGGTTAGTATGACAGAACCTACAAGGTAAAGAGCATAGGATTTCATTTAGGACACGCCCCCAAAATCTAGCTATGGAAGTGCCTTAATACATAAGTTTTTGAGTATGCCCTGGTGAAAATAATTTTGACAAAATTTGTCATATAATTATGAGAAATTTTGTCAAATTTTGTCAAAATTTCTCAAAATTGGGACTCCTTGCCGAAACTTGACAAAATTATTTGACAAATTTTGTCAAATTTAGGGCAATTTTGTCAAAATTTGCCAAATTTTGCTAAAATTATTTGAATTGAAAAAAAAAAAAAAACCTATAGTTATGTTGTCTATCAATATTACCATATGAGTGATGGATATATGATTTTCTTTATATACTAACAGAACATTTCATGCCTGCATGCGATTATCAGTAGCAAAGATAGTAACAATTCGACGATAACTTCCGGTTTATAGATAAATTTTAAAATATTATCAAATTCATATAGTTTCTTCTAAATTAACGGTTTCAAAAAAATTTGGCAAAGTTTGGGAAAATTTGTCTAATTTTGACAAATTTTGTCGAATGTATTCAAAATTTATCAAAAAAAAAATAAATTATTATAATAGACAAAATTTGACAAATATTGCTAAAATTAGACAAAATTAGACAAATTTTGTCCAATGTTTTCAAAATTTATCAAAAAAAAAAATTATTATAATTGACAAAATTTGACAAATATTGCCAAAGTTTGACAGAAAAAATTTGACAAAATTTTTCAACATTAGACAAATTTTGACAAATTTTGTCAAATGTTTCCAAAATTTATCAAAAGAAAAAATTTATTAAAATTGACAAAATTTAACAAATATTGACAAAAAAAATTTGACAAACAAAACGACAATATTACGTCGGTCTTAATAAAACACCTCCTTCTCAAATAACGCATTAAATTAGGAACTACACGAGATGGTGTTTTACTCTGAGAACGAATCTTCTTTAAAATATTTTTTATACAAAAATATTGTTTTCCAAGTGAATCATCTAATATATCAACATAAAAAATTATATATCAGTATAGTTTTTTAATTTTATTAAAAAAAAAATAAATATGATTAACCTAAATTTGCCGTTACATACTCGAAGTCGAAAAGTCGGTCTCTATCTTCAATAGTTTCTTGTAATCTAACCGATGATTGATGATCATCAGATTGAGCGTTTGAACTTTTTTCTTCGTACGTTACGACATCAAATACTACTAACTGTCGAACAAACAACTATGAAAATAAAGACAGGATTGTTATTATGGGACAATAAGAATATACTTATTATTACTATAAGTTTCGAAAAAACCTTTTCTTAATTAATAAAATATAATATAAAAAATATATGTGAATTTCAATGTTAACTTTATATTAAACGAATTTTTTTTAATTTTTAATTCATTACATCGTTGAAGATTTTTGTTGTTTATATCTTTATATATATTTCTAGATCGTTCGACATCAGAACTCTCTAGTAAATTTCATGTAGATCGTTGCCGATAGACACCCTGGTGAAAATATTGTTCCGAATTTCTCCGTGATTACTCCGAATTCCTCCCAAATTGACCCATGCGGAGAAATGAGTGGAAATGAGTTTCTCCTCGTCGTTGATTTCGGGAGAATTTCTCCGTGGTAAAATTATTTTACGTGTTTCTCCGTGTGAAAAAATTCCTAACGTTCCCTTACCCAAGTTGATTCAGATAAACGACGAAAAAATTTCTCCTCGTCGTTGATTTTAGAAAAAATATCTCAGCAGTAAAATTATTTTTTCACACGGTTGGAGAAATCGCGAACAAATCTCTCCACCCTTTCTCCACCATTTGTTCAATTTTTTTACAACTTTTTCGATCCCTGGTAAAAATATTTCTCCGCGATTTCTCCTAAATTCCTCCGCAATTTCTCCCAAATTGACCCATGCGGAAAAATAAGTAGAGAAAGAAAAAAACATGTGAAAAAAATAGTTTTACCGCGCAGAAATTATCTCCGCCTGTCTTTTACGCGGAGAAATTTTTCACGAATTTCTCCAAATCAACTTGGGTGGAGAAACGTTTGAAAATATTTCTCCGCAATAAAAATACGCGGAGAAACGTGTGAAAAAAAATTTACCGTAGAGAAATTCTTCCGGAATCAACGAAGAGGGGAAATTTTTCCACTCATTTCCCCTCGTTAATCAATTTGATGAAACGATCACGAGAGTTTGGTAGGCCAAGTACCTTAGGTATATCAACTTTTTCAAAAAAAAGTGTCTTCAAATTTTCTTTTGAAATTTTGAAAAAATTGAAAATTGAAGACATTTTCATGTTGTACATGCAGTTGTTGATGTATTGATAATTAGAACAACATGTTGACACTAAATACAGTGACACAATGATAATGACACTTGAGATTGATTTAATTGTTGTGTCAGGGTAATATTTCGATAATTATATACTTTAATGACACTTTTATTATCAATAAATTTTTATTTTCTGTAAACAATTTGGTGCAGCTATGTGTCAACCACTCGGCCATCTTGACACGACAAAAAGAGACAGAAAACACAATTGCTGAACAACGCATGCGCGATAAAATAAAACCTATTGTGGTAATTTGGGGGCCAACACTAGTTGTCCTGTTTTACCGGTAAAGTTTTTATACTTTTCTATGAAAAAAAATACTATATTTATTTTTTTCTATATAAAACATATGGGCTTTACCGGTAAAACAGGGTAACTTGTGTACATTATTAATTTTTTTTTTAAACTACGACCAAAAAAATTTTCGAATTTTAAAAAAAAAGAGCTGGATGCTCTCGCGGGTACTTAAATACAATTGCAGCTAAATTTTTAGAATTTTTCTACACGTAGTTTTTGAAAAAAGTTGTTTTGAAATTTGTAGTTATGGTATTTTTTTTGTGAATGTCAAGAAACTATTCAATAAATGTTACAGATCATAAAATTTTACAAAACATTAAAAAATTGTAATTATTACTCAAATTTTGTGTTTCATATTTTTTTTCTGAATTACAATTTAAAGCTGCAGATTTTACCAAAAAAATATTTAAATTGTTGGTGTGTGTTGTTAAGTGAAATAAAAAAACAAATTTCTAACGATTTTTATTGTTAAGTTTTACCCAATAAAAATATAAAACTTAAATAAAAAAATGCTTTTTAAATTTTATATTTTAAAATGTAAATCTTACAAAAAAAAAAATGTAAAATTTACAACTTATTTTTCTCCGTGTAGGAACTGAGATTATGACATTTATAAAAAATTACAAGTCCGACTTAAGTATAAAAAATATGCAACACATCGAAATGTGATACTATCCAGTAATTTCTACAATACAGAATTTTTTTTTTTTGGACATTGCATTGGAATTAATTAATAATAAAAAACGTGCACATAATATTAGAAGAAGAAGTTGTTTATTAACTAACTCGATCAATTGTCAATAAAAATAAAGCAGTGTGTGTTATTGTACGCACGCGAAAACTTCTTGGGTGCATTCCTTTAATAAAAAATTTTTTTTCGTTTTGCAATTTCGCCCTGTAATACCGACTAAAAACTAGAAACAGAAAAAACGACAAAAGTGATAAATTTCTCTATGCAATATTCCAGGCTTTACAGTTTACGATAATGTGTGGTATGAGCTATGTGACAATAACAAACAATCACAACAAGTCAATTTTCTATTTATTTCAGTTTGATATAAACATTGAACAGTTATCCATCTAATAATTGGAAGCCAAAAAAAATAATGTCATGTGCCAGTACTGCCACTACACGAAACAGCTTTTTTCTATAAAATTTTGGCCGGTATTACAGGGCGAAATTGCAAAACGAAAAAAAATTTTTTATTAAAGGAATGCACCCCTTTACCGTAACTTCTTTCGCGATTCAATGTTTGTTCGTTAAGGATTCAATTGTTTTAAGTATAAACTGTTCATATAAGTGAGTGAGTAACAAAAAAGTACCAATGATTGAAAAAAAAATTTTATCCGTATATTTTACAATTTGAAAAATCAGTCGATCTTCAACAGGTATGAATAAAAATGAATCGAAAAATGATAAAATATAAAAAAATGTATAGATTTTTTTTTTCAATTTCAATATACTTTTAAAAGGGGATATTACGATATCCGAGACACCCCATTTTTTTGTTAGTTTCTTATAGGAAATTTTCTCAGGATTACATTATTTTTTAAAGTTTTTAAACATTAATTTCCTATGAATTTTTCCGATGAAAATAATCTTGAAGACTTGATCAGACTTTAAATCTATCTATTCTAAATAAATTTTGAAAATCTAACAGATAATTTTCACCACGAAAGTCCGTTATTTTTTTGACATGGCAAAAAAAAAAAAAAAAATGACTGTCATTTCAACATCACTAATAGATACAGTATTATATTTTCATGCTTCTCAGTATCATCATGTGGAAACCCTTCGATCTCCTTACCCTGTGAATCGGAGTGCGGCATCATGAAGTCATGAATACGAGGATCAACTACAAAAGTTAGGACGGGTTGTGTGTTCTGTAAAATGGCAGTTATATGAGAGACTGAAAATCTAAACCTGCTCAAATGCATCGGATACCCGGGAATTATGTTACCGGGTTATTTAACCCAACCAAAACAATTTCTATTACGAATGTATTTCTAGGCTATTTTGTGTGCACTAAATCTGAACAAAGAGTATCTTTGCGGTATTCAGTTTATCTATAATAATAACCGTGTAGTGGCACTTGGGAGAGTGAACAAAGTTTATGTAGTGTACAGAATACTGACCCAAAGTACAATATACTATACTTCCATCGAGTTCTCTCCTTCCAAGCCTAAGACTTCCCCTTCTATAAGCGCTATCAAATCATGCGCATTTATTTTATTTTGGTACTCACACATTTATTAGCGCATATGGAAGGGAAAGCCTTAAGTTCAAGAGGAGAGAACTTGATGAAAGTCGTTCATAGTGTTGCTAGATTAGTGGTTTTCCCACTGAATAGGTAGATTTAACTGGTTAGATTTCCAAGTTGCTTGATGCTGAATTTCTGATTGGTTCAGACCAGTTGCTTCTGAGTTTCAAGGAAAATATTAATGGTTGTTGAAGATTGTGCCAGCAGTCCAATTCACAGGGCATTACAATTTAGGGCTTTTTCCTCTACTGGCGGCGCTTGTAGAGCTTTTGTATGTGAAATCTATATAAAAAAAAATTTGACAAGCGCCATCACCGGCAAAAAAAAGCCCTAAATTGTAAAAAATTTGCCCTGTGAATTGGACTGCTGAGCAGTAGAAAGAGAAAGGTCAATATTTTATTTAATACATAAAAATATTATTTTTGATATTATTTAACGATATATATACATATTTATAAAATGAATATTAATATTTCATTTATAAGAAAGAAGGTCAAGACTTTATTTATTTAAAAAATAAAAATATTATTACCAACAATATTTAAACATATATAGATATATAAAACGAATATTAATATTTTATTATCAAATCATTAAAAAAAAATACATATAAAATGTGCTGACAGTTAATCTGTAAAATAATAATAAAATTAAAAAAAAAATTACAATTCATCTTTCGAATTGATTTCCTTTTTTTTTCCTTTTCAGGAGTAAAAATTTTAAGTTTTTATTATATCTTCGTCTGGACCTTCTTAGTCATCATCAACATCACAATTTTCAGAGTTGATATCACACTCAATATCATGGTTTGATTTGGCCATGATTTTGAGATTAACCTTTGTTTACACTTTCAAATAAATCTTATTTACCTTCGTGTGTGTATATTTTATATATATACACAATATTCAATCTTACTTCCGTTTAATATATAGATTAATCTGACAGTTGTCAATAATAATTATTAATTGTAATTATAGAAACAACTATTAATAATTTTTCGAGTTCAATAATCATTTGTAGTTCTCTCTTTATTTTTGAAATTAATTCTTCAAGTTTTTAAAAGTTTAGTGGGTAAGTGGCTCAGTCTAGTGGTTTTTCGAGGAATTTTTAGTGGGAAGATGGCTACTGAGTCTGGCAACACTGCACGGGTATTCACATTTCACAGGGCATTACAATTTAGGGCTTTTTGTTCTCCACTGGCGGCGATTGTGAAGCTTTTCTATGTAAAATCTATAAAAAAAAAATTGACAAGTGTCAACAGTGGCAAAAAAACCCTAAATTTTATAAAATTTGCCCTGTGAATACAGGTGCTGGTCATTCAGTAGGACGACTGTACATTTTGTATGTAGTCTACATAATGTAGGCATATTATATGGGAAACTGAATTATTCACCGTGGCATCTGGTGGCGCATAGTGAACTATTTCCAAACATTACGTTAAAATTTTTTATAAATTGGCAGCGTTCTTTGGGCATTTTTTTTTACGCATTGTGACCGCGCAGTTGCACAGAAGTCGAGGAATCAAGGGTACGTTCCAAAAATCACTCGGAAGCCCGGAAGCGGCGCAGAAGACGAAAAAATATAGGAATAAAATAAACTTAAAAGTTACTGCAGATTGTAAACAACAAAATTAGCCATATTGCATACATGCCACTTGCTTTTGTTAAGCGGTGTCTCCACGCTATAGAAATGCTTGCAAAATCTTGCAGCAAGATCTTTCATCACTAGATAATTACTAGAATTTTGGTGGAAATCAACCTTAAAAAGTCTTGCAAGACTATCGCAGCCAATAGGACATGTTCCATTTTTTCGTGCAAGAACTTGCATGAGATTTCTATAGCGCGGATTAAGGAATTACCTCGGCCAAATTTTGGGGTATAGGAGAGGGGATAAAGTCTATGGTTAATACATTGGTCCGAGAGCCATTGCCAACCTCAAAAAGATGAATTTTTTATTTTTTTTTTTTTGATAAAACAATAGTTTTTTGAAATAATTATTGAATAATAACCTAATATTATTAATCCCTGAAATATATTTTATCAACTTTTTATTTTTTTAAACATTTATCAATCAAGGCCTTCTTTTATTTTGAACCATCTTGATTTGTTCTACTTTTTCTACGGTTGTCTTTCTCTTTCACTTATCCTTTGATGAGCAGTTTCTTCACACTTCTCTAGCCTGCTTGCTTGCAACCCTGCGTATCGCATCTGCGCTTTCACGTAGACTTGTTAAACACTATGTCCCTCGCCCGTCATATTCCTTCAACCGGCAGAGGCAACAGTGTAAAATCGCTAGCCTCGCCGGGTGCCTCAATCGCTCGCTTACGGTAGTTCTCGTCGATACTTGGCCACTCGCAAACGAAATATTCATTACCATAGCAATATTAATCACAAAGAAACTCACTATAAACTTATTTTAAAAACACTTCAAATAAAGCGTTTCTATATTTATTTTCAACAAAAATAATTTTAAAATACTAATTTCAGTGCTAGAACTACTTATGTTATTAAGTTGCTTTTTTTTTTTCGTGTCTACTACTGTTTTTGGTGTTGTTTTTTTCCTAACTTTATTAGAATAAATTATTCATATTTTCTTACTGTTAGTATCAGTGACAGTTTTTTTATTTTTATTTTTATTTTATTTATTCTTCATTATTGTCACCAACAATTTTTGTTTTTATTTCTTCAGGGTAAGTTCAAAGTACTAGTTATTTATAGCAAAAAAAAACAATTTTTTACCTTTTTGGTAGTGTAGGTTTTCGTCTTGCTTCTTAATAAGTGCTTTCGATAATTAGAACTTGCTTAAATAAATCAATTGCAATTTTTTTCAATACTTGTGTTATTTTTTTAATGATGAATACGTAGGGTTTATACATTTAAAAATATGTATTTTTGAGAGGGTACATACGTCCTCGTTCATTCTTCTCACCCCTCATTCGACGTCCAGTCGAACTTGTCTTCTTATTTCGTTTGGGTGGGGTCGCCGAACATCAACCCCTCGATCTTATTTAAGTTCCACCAATTCATTGGTTTTGGCTCGTGTCAATTTTGACTTTTCTCATATAATCCATTATCGTTTGTTTATTATAACAATTACCAGTATTTGAAATTACCAATAAAAAAAATAGTTTATTGATCAGGACTCGTAAAATGTTCAGGCTAGAGGCTTGGACTAGGCTCAAAAGGTTCGTTGGGCATGGAGATTCCAGCCGAAACCTATGTATTTAAGATTTTCCGGATTGTCGAGAAATGGCTATCAATATTGTTAATTTATTTGATTAAGTCAATTTTTTTTTTTAAATTAATGATAAAGTTAACGTTAACAACTTTAAAAAACAAGGTATAAGCGTTATCTCACTTTTGTGTTTAACCATGATGACTGTTCATGATCAATTTGTTGTGCTTGCAAGAAGAAAAATTTTCGATATAAACTCATATATTTTCCTCTGTATGGTTTGAAAAATAGTAAACTCTAAAACATCAAAATTCGTGACGCAAAGAACGTGCGTGGGGTAATCTGACAACAGTTTTTCCTCTTCGGTGCTGCTCATTTCTTGCCATAAGAAGAATCGGCATTATAGTCAGTGAGCTGGTTACGAAAAAACCTGACATTTGTTGAAAGAGGAAAAAAAACTCACGAGGGCCTTAAGGTCTATATTCACTCTGCATCCTTGTAATAAAAATAGGCGTATTGAGAGGCGCGAAGTCGTAATAGAGAAAAAAAAATCCCTTGAACTGTAGTTCGTCGTATGCATTAGAATTAGTGAATTAAATATAGGTGTGCCATCATCTCCACCTGCAGTCCAATTCACGGGGCAAATTTTTTACAATTTAGGGCTTTTTTTTGCCGCTGATGGCGCTTGTAAAAATTTTTTTTATATAGATTTTACATACAAAATAGAGTGGGTATAAGCAGAGTGAAGCCACCGAGGTCCCATTAGTCCGACATTTTGTGCTCGCCGTATGGAGCGAGTATAAGAGGTTTCCGTCACTTCCGAGCTCACCGTATGGAGTGGGTATAAGAGGGTTCCGTCACTTCCGAGATAAAAATCATCTATGGCTTCACTCTGCTTATACCCACTCTAATACAAAAGCTTCACAAGCGCTGTGAGTGGTGAAAAAAAGCCCTAAATTGTAATGCCCTGTGAATTGGACTGCTGTGTTAAAAATTTTCAGTTCTGCTATTTTCTTTGTCCTGCAAGCGCTCATGTCGAAATTTTTTAGTCCTGGTGAGTCTTTTGCGTTCTGCTCAATCCTAAAATAAAACTAATCATATTGCGTCGTCTCAAATTGTCTTGTTTTTGAAGGAGTTAGTACTAAAAAATGTCCGATTGTCTTTGCGTCATTTTTTCTTAGTTCTTGTCAGTTCTTGTGAGTCCCTATGATTCTTTTTGTAAAAAGACAATTGTCATTTCTGTCTTTATTGCAAGACAATTATTATCTTTTTTAATCTATTTTCGGGTTACGTCTTTCTATTTTTTTTGAAAAAAAAGGAAAATAAAAACTTAGTCCCGTAAAAAACTTAAAATAATTTACTTGCAACAACTATTAGAATATTTAAACTATACTCATAATTTTCATCTGAATAATTTGTAATCTGAATAAATTCCACAGCCATTTGACACAATAATTTTAATTTAATATCTAAGAAAATGCTGAGGACTTAATCTAGACTACAAATTATTTTATTTGGTTTTATCCTTTCCTTAGCAACATTCGCCAATAACTTTATATGAATTAATGACTGGTTATTACTGCCTAATTGATCACTGTAAAAAAAAAATTCTATATTTGATAACAAAACTTATTGAAAGTAGAATTTTCGAAAAAAATATGGTTTACAATGTAAAGTTGCACTGTACTTCTGGTAATTAACAAAAGTAATGTTAAATAACTAATTTTTTTATTTATTTAAATCAGTAGTAATTTACTTCTTGAATTGAATCTAATTTTGACTTGATAGAAATTTTTTTGTTCTCAATTCAAGACACAACTTGATTATTTCCAAGAAGCCTTGTTCTAAAATTTAGAACTGTTGTTCTTGAAATGAGAACAAAAAGATTTTTTTCAAGAAGTATGCGTCTAAATTTAAGGCCATTTTAGATTATTTCCAAGAAGCCTTGTTCTGAAATTTAGAACTGTTGTTCATGAAGTGAGAACAAAAAGATTTTTTTTAAGAAGTATGCGTCTCAATTCAATACCTTTTTAGCATTTATTTCAAGAAGTTTTATTATCATTACAAGGATAATTTTTTTTTTTCAAATCTATTTTAGGTTCATTTCAAATCTAAATCTGTCATGTTTCAAGAATTTTTTTGTCTTTCAACGAGAAGTTTTCTATTCATAACAAGAACTTTTTTTCTTCTTTCAAAACTAAAAATTTCCTAGAACAAAAGTTCTATCTGGTAGAACTTTTTTTTTTCAGTGATATTTTTGTCAGCAAAATAATTTTAAGTTTTTATTTCGCATTCATTTTTCAATTTTTTTCTGTTTTTTTTTTTTATCAAAATTAAATTTGAAAAAAGACTCAAAAAGACAATCTTTCTCCAATCAAGACGCAGAGGACAATCGTTTTTAAAAAAAAGACTTACAAGAACTAAAAAAAAAATTACGTTAAAACCATTTGGCTTTATTCGATGATGATATAGGACGATTGTCTTTGAAAAAAAGACAATCAAAGTTGGTGCAGAATAATTGTCTTTATTTCAGTACTGAGCAGAACGCAAAAAACTGAGTAGGACTGAAAATTTTCAACATGGGCATAGACTAACTAACATGTCAAGATCAAAAAATCCCGAAAAACTTTAAAAAGTCTGTCATGAAATAAGGAAAAAATATATCATTATTTGAATATTTTTTGACTTAACGTTTTTTTCTCACATTGAAGAAAAGAGTACTTTTTCACGTAAGCGTGCGTGTAAAAAATTATCAAGTTCTATACACCGTCAAGTTCAGGATATGATCAAAACTTGATCAGGCAACTTGAATTCAGATCAAGTTTTGATCAGACAACTTGATCAACAATTGATTAAAACGTAACGCAAAAATGAATCAAGACTTGATCAAGATTTTTTATCCAAAATTGATCAAGAAACATTATCAAAAATTGATAAAAAAAATTATTTACCGAACTATTTTTTTTTCTTTTTTTATGGATTTAATTAATTGCTTATTATTACTGAGATACAGTTAGAAATAGAGAAAAATTTACAGAAAGACAAAGAATATGATTAGATATTATAGTGCATGCACTCAGAGAAGGATAAGTTAACAGTTAACATACCAATATGTTTTCATTAAACATACAAAAGTTTGATGTTAAGATATATATATTAACAATAAACATAGATATCTTAACTGTTAACATACGTATGTTTATAGTTAACATACGTATCTTTACGCGGCCAAATATTTTGATCCGCCAGTCTACTTCTTGTCATCTTTTTTTTTTGACATTATATTGTGATACTATTCTAATTGTAATATAATATAATATGTACTCGTGTTGTCATAAATTTATTTAAATTTAGTTTTTTTGTAAATTCATTCTTAATTTTACATTCAATTTTCATATTTACATACGTAAATGTCTTCAACTATCAGCCTAACCTTCAAATTGTGTCAATTACAGATATCTTAATAGTTAACATACGCATATTAACTATTAAGATACGTATGTTTAATGTTAATATATATATCTTTGATGTAAACTTATCAGCCACCACCCATTTTAACATGGCATATGTTAACATTAAACAGGATATGTTAACTGTTAACATATCCTTCTCTGTGTGTGCAACTAGAAAGGATCGAACCCACAGACATCGGATTACTACTCGAAATGCATGCTTCAGCTCGCTCGCCACCGGACGATCGATGCAATGGACAGTCTTTTAATCCTCATATTTTACATTCAGTCACAAAAAACAAAAACGAAATTATAGATTTAAAAAAAGATTAATAATTGGAAAAAAAAATAATTGCGCCATATAATAATTATTCCTAAATAAATATTTGATATATTAATTAATAAAGTACAAAATAATTTTTTGTATTTATTTGTTAGAGTTATTGTAATAAAAAAGTATGGATACCCAGGTAGAAATTTAACCTCGGAATGATATAGCAGCGGTGTTGGTGCGCGATATGCGATCTCGCAGCAGTATCGCAAAAAATAACGCAGAAGCTCGTGATGAGCACATCATGTAATGATGTTTCGAATCACAGCGAGGTCGCATGGAAAACTTCGGAAGCTCACTCACACTATCACACACTATTATATCTAGTTGTCGAATTTATTTGTATTGTTATAAACAAAAGTTATTACATCAAATGTAGTAGTATGTAGGTCACTGTTCGAAATACAACCCACGCCATTAAACCCCACCAGGCTTTTGGAATCCAACATTTTCAACAATTTCCTTAGTACCAGCCGGGGAAGCTTCAAAAAACTATTAAACTCGTATTTTATAACTGTTTTCCAATTGCAATGGAAAAGAAGAGGTAGCTATAAGTAGTTATTTAATTAACAAATAATAACCGGGAAAAATGTTTGTTCAGTGGATTTTCCACCCCCAAGTGTTATTTAGTGTTAAAAAATTAATAAGCATTTTTTTCTATGCTTTAAAGTATTTACTAACAAAATTTTATTAATTTTACTTGCTTTTTCTGAAATTTTCATGAGCGGGGCCCCGGCACCCTATTCGTCCCTGATTAGGCCGCCAACTTCAGCCCCGTAAATAATATATATATATTATTTGTCAATGACGTAGTAATTGAAATGGTTCTTGTAATCCTTGTAATCTTTGTACGTAGTTTGACGACATTGATAAAAACGGCCTATTATATATGGAAGCTTGGTTTGGAAGACACATTTTAACCCATTTGCAATCTACAGAGTTGCCTTGCCTTGTCTCTAGTCATCTTGGTTCAGGCGTTCCATTCAGATTTTTGGGAACTTTGTCCCTAACCTGGTTCATTGCGCTAAAAACAATAATGTATGCAGACAAATTTAAACGGTCCAATATTTTTTCAGATTCAAGAACAGTAACAAGTATCGAGTTGACAATGCAGAATAACGGAATGGAAGGTGGAAATGAGATTAGTGTTGACAAAACTGGCTGGACGGTAAATATTTAGAAATACAAAAAAAGAATATTAATTCTCAATGACAAACAAAGATGACGCTGAAGCTGGCCGCTAGACGTAAATTGGACCTGAAAACATATGGTGTATCAGGTGCCCCGCGCTTAATTTTTTTTTTTTTTTTTTTATTCAACAAAATTAGGCCTGTTTAGTATTATCTAAATTAGAAATCAACTAATCAAAAGCTTAAAAAAAAAAAATTTTATCACGAACTTGATGTATTTTTTTTTTTTCCATCAGTTTTGTTATGTTTTTTTTGTTTATTTCTACCTAATGCAGTAGTATAAGTAATAATAATGGTAAAATGTTATTTAGGTTATGTCAATAATTATTTGTAAAATATAAAACGTTTTGACGAAACAATAGAATGCTGATGGCATCGCTAGATTATCATAACGCTACAGTCAAATTTTCAACTTGATTTATTCATTTTTAAAAGAATTATCACAAGTTATACACTCAGAGAAGGATAAGTTAACAGTTAACATACCAATATGTTTACATTAAACATACAAAAGTTTAATGTTAAGATATATATATTAACAATAAACATAGATATCTTAACTGTTAACATACGTATGTTTATAGTTAATATACGTATCTTTACGCGGCCAAATATTTTGATGCGCCAGTCTACTTCTTGTCATCTTTTTTTTTGACATTATATTGTGATACTATTCTAATTGTAATATAATATAATATGTACTCGAATTGTCATAAATTTATTTAAATTTAGTTTTTTTGTAAATTCATTCTTAATTTTACATTCAATTTTCATATTTACAAACGTAAATGTCTTCAACTATCAGCCTAACCTTCAAATTGTGTCAATTACAGATATCTTAATAGTTAACATACGCATATTAACTATTAAGATACGTATGTTTAATGTTAATATATATATCTTTGATGTAAACTTATCAGCCACCACCCATTTTAACATGGCATATGTTAACATTAAACAGGATATGTTAACTGTTAACATATCCTTCTCTGTGTGTAGATTTAAAAAAAAGTATTTTTTTCAAAAAAAAAATTTTTGGTCTTGAATTTTTAACGAGTTAACTAATTATAAAGAGAAATTTACTTAAAGGAAAATACGTATTTTTTAATTCTTTGAATGAGTGTATTTTTTGTTTTTTAATTTTCCATATTTGATTTTTTTCCCAAAGCAACGTCATGTTTCTTGGGTTTCGAGCGTGTGGCCGGTTATTGCATTCGGACCTTCAATTGATTGTTTTGTTCAAGTTTGTCTGGCCGCTAAACGTAAATTGGACCTGAAAACATATGGTGTATCAGGTGCCCCGCGCTTAATTTTTTTTTTTTTTTTTTTTATTTAACAAAATTAGGCCTGTTTAGTATTATCTAAATAAAAATCAACTAATTAAAACCTAAAAAAAAAATATCAACCCTCAACATAGCGTTTTAGGGGGGGCCAGGGGGGACGGAAACATTAATTACTTTTTTTACTAACTTTGAAATGAAAATTAGGGCATGAAAATATTATGTAAATTAAAAGTCAACTAATTAAAAAGACCTGGTAACGTTTGTTGGGGCGTGTGGCCCGCGTTACCCGTTGAAAATTAAAAATTTTCAATACTCCGGCTAGGGCCATGATTATTTCAAATTATTGCTGAAATATAATTTAATGGTTTATCAACAATAACATTACTCGAATCAAGGCTTTTTTTTTGGAGCCTTATAAACATTTTATTTCAACTCTATGATGACATTTTTTGGTCCGTTTTTTTGATTTTTTTTTTCGGCGAGTCATAACTTTTGTTACGATCAAGATAGGGAGTTCGTATTAGGCTCAAATTATGCGCCTTAAAAAAATCTAGTGACGGCATTAGGGGTTTTTTTTTCTCTCAATAACAGTTTTCGAGCAATAAAATTAAATATCCGAATTTTTTGTCAAATTTTGAAGTTTTTTTTTTTTTTTTCTCAAAAACTATTATAGAAAGGGGGAAAAAACCCATCATGCGGGTGATAGAGTTTTTTGAGACGCATAATATAAGATTTCTACGAAGTCTCTCTTTTGATTTCGCGTTGAGTTATTTATTGCGCCGTTTTTCAGTTTTTTTTCGGCGAGCCATAACTTTTGTTATAATCAAGATAGGGAGTTCGTATTAGGCTTAAATTATGCACCTCAAAAAAATCTAGTGACGGCATCAGGGGTTTTTTTTCTCTCAATAACGGTTTTCGAGAAAAAAAATTAAATATCGGAATTTTTTTTTTCAATTTTATAGTTTTTTTTTTTTTTCTCAAAAAACTATTATAAATGGAAAGGAATTTTGCAAAGCGGGCGATACAGTTTTTTGAGATACATAAATTGAGCCTAATACGAAGTCTCTACTATGATTTTGCGTCGAGTTATTTATTGCGCCGTTTTTATAACTTGTAAAATTTTCACATAAAAACGTATGAACTATTTTAAGTTACATAAATAATAATTTAAGAATAATGAAATATAAAACAGAAAAGATTTACGAACAAAAAACCTTCGGTGATAAATACTCTCTGATGGATAGTTTAGACACCACAAATTTTTAAGTAAGAAAAAAAAATTCTTCAAAATTTACATTTTAGTTTTTTGATTAAAAACTATTATCAATAGAGCAAAAAACCTATTACGCAGGCACTAGAGTTTTTTAATGCGCTTCTTTTGAGCTTAGCACGAAGTCTCTCGGTTACTTAGTTCGTAAGTTATGAGCGTTTTTTTTTTTTCACTGATGAATTCAAGACTGCGGCTGAGCCTATGGCTCCTAGCCTCCGTTAAAATTTAAAAATCAAAATCAACTCCCAACATAGCGTTTTAGGGGGGCCAGAGAGGACGGAAACTTTAATTATTTTTTTTACCAACTTCGAAATGAAAATTGGGACAAAAAATTATTATATAACCTAATATTAAACTGGTAACAAGCTGAAAAAAAAATATCAACTCTCGATGTATTGTTCTACGGGGGTGGGGGGTAGTGTTTGAGCTTCAACCCCCTGAAACGCTATGTTAAGGGTCGAATTTTTTTTCCTAGCTTTCTATTGTCTCCATATCAATTTAAATTAAACCAGCTTGGTCTAATTTTCATTTTAAAATAGAAAAAAAAAATAAATTGTCTAAAATCTGCGTTTTTACCCCATTTTACCCCCTAAAACGCTCTGTTAAAGTTCGAAATTTTTTTTTCAGCTTTTTATTAGTCCCATATTAATTTTAATAATAATTCTTTGCCCTAATTTTCATTTTAAAGTAAGCAAAAAAAATAATTAAAGTTTCCGTCCCCCCTGGCCTCCCCTAAAAACGTTATGTTGGGGGTTGATATTTTTTTTTTAACTTTTAATTAGTTGGCTTTTAATTAAGATAATATTTTCATGCCCCAATTTTCATTTTAAAGTTAGTAAAACAAACAATTAAAGTTTTCGTCCCCCTTACCCCCCCCCCTAAACGCTATGTTGGAGGTTGATTTTTTTTTTTTCAGCTTTTAATTAGTCGACTTTTAATTTACATAATATTTTTAGGCCCCAGTTTTGATTTCAAAATAGAAAAAAAAATTAAATTATCTGAAATCCGCGTTTTTACCCCTTTTCACCCCCTAAAACGCTGTGTTAAGGGTCGTGATTTTTTTTTCAGCTTTTAATTAGTTGACTTTCAATTGAGATAATATTTTCATGCCCCAATATTTATTTTAAAGTTAGTAAAAAAAATAATTAAAGTTTCCGTCCCCCATGGCCCCCCCTAAAACGCTATGTTGGGGGTTGATATTTTTTTTTTAGCTTTGTATTGTTTTAATACTAATTCACAAAATAACGGCTTAGTCCAATTTTCGTTTGAAAGTAGTTAAAAAATTAATCCACTGGTATACGCGTTTTCACCCCTTTTTTACCCCCTAAAACGCCATGCTGAAGGTAAATAATTTATTACTAGGTTCTATCTACTTTGTTCATGATTTAGATAATAGATTAAGTAATGAAACATAAGAACGAAGCAATTTTCGTTAATGTAAGCACGGGGCCCCTATGCGTCCCTGACTATCCGGCGTTTGGCGGCCAGAGTGGCGGCCAGCTTCAGCGTCATAAACAAAGCAAAGTAAGTTAAATTTCGATTTTCCAACAAATAATATGTATTGCCTTCAATTTAGGTTGGTCTTATAAATGGCAAGTTCAAATATTTAACTGCAGAGACATTTGGATTCAAAGTAAATGCAAATGGTACAAGTCTGAAAAAGAAACAATTATGGATACTTGAAGGTAGTGAACATCAAGTTTTCCTTCGTTCTCATCTTGACCGTTATATAGCGGTTGATCAATTTGGTAATGTCACTTGCGTAGCCGAAGAACCATCTGATCTTGGATGTGCTTTTCAAATTCAGCTTGCATCTGACGGCAAGTATATAGAGCAATTGTTTAAGAAAATCTAGTTATGGAAAAATATTATTGTAATCATTATGAAAAAATACTCATACCTCGTGATAAACGAATAAAAAACTTTTAAACCTGAAAAACAAATAAAATAATATCAATAATATCGATTTCAATTGTGTGGATTGTGCAGATATATAAAACGTTGAAATAATCTAGTTTAATTCTGTAGATTCTGACTCAATATATTAGTTCAATCTTTGAGAAAAACAAAAAAGAATTATTATTTCATTTATAAAATTTGAAATAATTATAATTCTGGCTCTAATAATTATTATTTAACCAAAAAATTCTCAGTTTTTTTTTATATACTATCAGTTTTTGGGCATTGTCTCTTTTAGTTCAATATAAAAATTCTTAATAATAGAAGTTTTCTTCTTGCAAAAAAATGTATTTGGATTAAGACAAAGACTTCTTAATACAAATCATAAAAAATTTCTTGAAACATGAAAAAAACGTCTTGGTTCAAGACAAACTGTTCATGTTTTTAGAAGTATCCTTCTTGGATTATGAATAAATGTGTCTTGGTTCACGACATTACTGTTTCAATTCATGAATAAATTTTCTTGATGGCGTTTAAATTAAAAAAAAAAAAAAAATTTTATCACGAACTTGATGTATTTTTTTTTTTTCATCAGTTTTGTTATGTTTTTTTTGTTTATTTCTACCTAATGCAGTAGTATAAGTAATAATAATGGTAAAATGTTATTTAGGTTATGTCAATAATTATTTGTAAAATATAAAACGTTTTGACGAAACAATAGAATGCTGATGGCATCGCTAGATTATCATAAAGTTACAGTCAAATTTTCAACTTGATTTATTCATTTTTAAAAGAATTATCACAAGTTATAGATTTAAAAAAAAGTATTTTTTCCAAAAAAAAAATTTTTGGTTTTGAATTTTTAACGAGTTAACTAATTATAAAGAAAAATTTACTTGAAGGAAAATACGTATTTTTTAATTCTTTGAATGAGTGTATTTTTTGTTTTTTAATTTTTCATATTTGATTTTTCTCCCAAAGCAACGTCGTGTTTCTTGGGTTTCGAGCGTGTGGCCGGTTATTGCATTCGGACCCTCAATTGATTGTTTTGTTCAAGTTTGTCGAAAAAAAAAAAAAAAAAAATGGCGGTAGTTTTATTGATATTTGTTAATGTCATAACTTGTAAGTTGTAACTGAAAATATCTTAGTGACAAGCGAGTTAAAGCACAGGTTTGGAATAGTTAGGAATTTTCGGTCATAGGTTAGAGTCCCACGTTGAGTAGAAAAAAAATAAATAAATAAACCAAACTGTAGGAAATAAAAAAATACATCAGGTCCGTAATTAAAAAATATTTTTTTTTAATTTAAAAGCCATCAAGAAAACTTATTCATGAGTTAAAACAATAATGTTTTGAACCAAGACACATTTGTTCATAATCCAAGAAGTATGCTTCTAAAAACATGAACAGTTTGTCTTAAACTAAAACGTTTTTTTCATGATTTAAGAAATTTTTTATGATTTCGATTAAGTAGTCTTTGTCTTAATCCAAATCAATTTTTTCTCAATCCAAATACATTTTTTCGCAAGAAGAAAACTTCTATCTGTCAGAAGTTTTTTTTTCCAGTGTATGGACATCTAGTAATTTATTTAAAAAAATACAACAATTTTTGACAGCTTAGGGTTATGAATGTTGATTGTATTAAAAACATTATACATGTTTTTAATTAAAATTATGACAGATGGCATTAGTGTTTATGACTCTACGGTCGTTTTAGGCTGTATACGGTCTAATATTTGTTTTTTGAGGCTATAGGAATTATTTTTAGCAGACCGTCCACGGTCTCCTAAAAAGAGGTGTCCAGTCTCAATAAAAAATCGTTATTAGACCGTGTACGGCCGTTATCAGTTCCTGTTTTCCACATGTGATTGTATAAAATAACATACTATTATATATAATAGCATACAATAATTTGCAATCATATGTTATTATATACAATTCCACGTACAATTTTTTTTCCCGGGTTGGATCAATATTATATAGTACGATATGTTGCAACTTGCTACTTCAATTCTTTGGAAGTAAGTTAAAGTAATAGTAAGCAGCCGTTATGGGAATATATAAAACATGGCCCCTTATCCCCTCTTCTTATTTATTTCTTTATTTAAACTCTAGGAAGTGGCAGATGGGCGTTAAAGAATGTTCAACGTGGATATTTCTTAGGATCAAGCCAAGAGGAATTAAAGTGTACTGCCAAGGCACCTGGGGATGCCGAATATTGGCTTGTTCATCTTGCAGCGAGGCCCCAAATAAATTTTCGATCAGCTGGTCGAAAACGTTTTGCTCATTTGAGCGCACAACAAGATGAGATTCATGTTGATGCACCAGTGCCCTGGGGTGAGGATACTCTTTTCACTCTTGAATTTCGTCCATCAGCAAATTCTGATGATACAATTGTCCATGGTAAATCTGGTGGTCATTATGCCCTTCATACTTGCAACAACAAGTATCTTGCACGTGATGGTAAATTACTCGATATTTGTACACGTGAATGTCTCTATGCTGCTGAATTCCATGCAGGATTGCTTGCTTTGAGGTATACAAAAATAAATTAATCACAGTTTGTTTTATTTTATGGAAGTTCTCTGGTGGAAATAATTATTTAACTGAAGTTTAATAAAATTTGCTAAACTTCGTTGAATTTTGTTAAAATTTGTCCGCCATTGGGAATCTGTTATTATCATTTATTATTGAAAAGTGATAATTTATAAAAAAAAATTGAAATTTTAACTAAATTTTAAATAAATAAATGACTAAGAATAAGCAATAGCTAAGGAAAAGATGGAGCTACACTTAAAAAAAAAAATATTATATGATATCAAAAATCCGAAAACATCCACCAGTACTATATTAGCATAGTAAAACGTATATTTTTTTCTATCAGTATAAGGAATTAATGTAGCCAAAAAAAATTAAATGGTAAGCTACATCAAGGTTGAAAGTAAATCGCATCGGTAGACGAAGTTTGGGCTAAGAGGGGAAACGGTGAATTCAGTTCCACCAGATGTGACCAGGTACACATTCTAATGTATATAAACGGTCGGAAAACAATGGCCCAGGGGGTAACCATGGGGTACCACGGGACTGAATTCACCTAGGTCCCATAAGAGGGTGCGCATTTGCCTATCGTTATAGAAAATCTTATTAGTGCCCGTATGTTGCAAACTCATTTACTATACTGGTAGGTTCTTAGTAGTATGTGTGTATGTAGTCTATCTGGATAGACACACATATACTACCATAGCCAAGAAACATAAGACCCCTAACGGTACGGTCCAACCCCTTATAAACCGCTATTCAACGGTCGTCTCGAGGTTGGAATGTGCGCAGAAAAAAACGAAAACAAACCCTTCTTAAACCTAAAAATAACCAAATTAGAACTAACCGTTAGTTGACAATTGATAAACCTTGTTTAAACCACTGAAATATAATTATAAAAGTGGAAGCCGAACTTCAAATCTCAAACTAACTTGTATTAAAGTAACCGAAATCCAACCAACGTTATTGAACGGCTAAATAACGGTTACAGCAAACTGGTCTTCGGTTCACATATTCTCAGAATAACCATTATATAACGCGGTCAGAGACAGTTGTGTTTGCGCACATTGCAACCATCAGGTAATAGTTATCCAACCTCGAAGAAACCTTATAAAAACCCCAAAATAACCTAATTCCAACCCGCAAAACGGGTTGGGTCGTACCGTTAGGGACAGCACGACGAATAAAAGAAAGAGAATGACTGGTAATGATAAAAAAATTCGATTCTAATAATTGAATATCTTTCAGAATCCGAGGTAGAAAATTGATGGCTTAAAGAATCCGTATTGTAAAGATGTACAAACTGATAGTAAATTGAGCAAAATTCTCTAGAAACTTTTCTAACTACACAGAGAGAAGTTTCCAATAAAAATTGTTGTGCTAGCACAATAAAAAGGTGGCCAAATGAGAATTTAATAAAAACTGTTTTACCAACAAATAAATTTTGTCAAACACAGCACAACAAATTTGACGGTGCTGGCACAACAAAATTCGTTGGCTGCATTAAAATTGTTATTGTGCGCCAAACAAAATTGATTAAATTATTAATAAAAATTATTAGAAATACAACAATTTTTATTGTAATTAAAAATAAAATTTATTAATCTTCAACAATAAAAAAAAATAATTTGGTTATTATTTCATAATATTAATAATGGTAGTTTCATAACAATAATAAATATTATTAATAATTAATAATCATAGCAATTATAATCGGGAGAGTAATAAAATATAATTGTAGTTTTTATGATTATACGTTGATAGACATACATTTATCTATTTAGTAATTTATTAATCACATTCACCACAAAAAAGTGTCAAGAAGTCATAGAGGTTATGTTAGTTACAAAAATAATTAGATTTGAGAATTACAAGACAATATTATTTTTTTTTTCGTGATTCTTTTTTTGAACATTATTCTAATTTTATTTTTATTAAATTATTAACTTTTTTTATAATTAAGTGTTATTGAAATAATTGGATTTTATTATAAACAATTTTCACTGCTGAACACTGCTGAAATGCACATTAGTTATTAACATTTAACCGGACAGCTGTTGGCGATTAGGCACTCATACCGAAAGATCCCGAATCTTCCGAATTACGTTCGGTTTTGTATGGTAGAAAGGTAAAATTTATTGTGCTAGAACAACAAAATTTTTTCCACTGCGCTACAATAATTGTTAAAAGATCAACAAATATTGCTGGACAGTAAAAATTGTTGTGCTGTTCAATAAAAATTATTTGACTACTAATAAAATTTGTTTTACGATTAACAAAATTTATTATTTCTTAAAACAAAAATTATAATACATATAATAAAAATTGTAGGTCCACTAAAAATTGTTGTGCTGTTTAACAATTTTTGTAGAACACATAATAAAATATGTTAAAAATAAAACAAATAATATTATAAACTTAACAATTTCTACGAGAATTCAGTTTGGCCACCTTTTTATTGTGCTAGCACAACAATTTTTATTGGAAACTTCTCTTCGTGTACATAAAAAAATATGTGTTCAGTTCCTATCCCGTCCTATCTCGACGACTCACTCACACGGATCGAGGTCCGTGAACGGATCTACTTGAGCGACGAACTGAGATCCGTTCACGGACCTCGATCCGTGTGATTGAGTCAACTCACAATCATTCGAGAATAGCCTCTCTGGGGGGTGATACTATTGCAGCCGAGTTCGTTCCTATCGCTAATTCCCCTATTTTAGTTTTCTCTACCCTCCCTCAACATTTTCCTCCATTTTTTCTGGAGGCTTGGGATTGGCAGCAAATTGCAGATATATTAGAAAATGTATATTAAATTTTCGTTGGCATTATATATAATGTATTTTTCTAAATATAAGTCAAAGTAAAATATAAATTTCAATATATAATAATATATTTCGATTGCTTAAAACAATATACATATAAATATCATATTTTTTGATTATTCAATATGTACAGTAATATTTTTCAAAATATGAGTCAGTAAATATAAAGCTCAATATATCATATAATATTATAAATTGAACAATAAATATTAAAATAAAATAAATGAATAATAATATAACATGATAAATTCTATATATGAATGATAATATATATATATACTGTTAAAAATAAGTTGAAATTTCAAGCATGTTTCAAGTACATTTGCATTAAATTTCAAGTTTTTTGATGTAAAATTCAATTTTTTGTGCTGTAAACTGAAATTCATGCACCGTCCTTTAAATTTACAGTACAAAAACTTAAATTTTAATGTGAATTTACATTAAAAATCAAGCATCGTATTGGAAATTTAAGGTAGTATGTGTAATACTTGAAATTTAATGTACATTTTTTGAAAAAACATGAAATTTCAAGCACATTTCCGGTACGCATGCACTAAAATTCCAGTACTGACTACTGACCCTTAAATTTCAAGTTTTTGTACTTTCATTGTGAATTATGTACTGTCCTGTAATTTTCAAGTGAGATGCTTGGTTTTACTGCACAGTACTTGGAAAGAATTTCAACTACTGTTCATTAAATTTAAGGTAAAATGCTATGATTTTAATGCACAATATACTTGAAAAAAATTTCAACTATTGTACATTAAATTTAAGATGAAATGCTTGGATTTCAATGCACAGTACTTGAAAAAGAATTTGAACTGTACTTTAAATATAAGGTAAAATGCTAAGATTTTAATACACTGTACTAAAAATAATTTTATGTACTGTAGAAATTTTGTTAGTTAAGTTTTTTTAACCTTTCAACAGAAAAAAAAAAAAAGCATGACAAACATTTCGAGAGGACTCAGTTCACACATCACCCTGATGGTGTAGCGGTATAGAGCGTTCGGTTTAGAAATTGGTTAGGTAGTTAGGTAGGTAGGTTCGAGTCCCCTCAGAGTCACTTTGATAAGTTTAGTCAATTTCTGAAATTTCTACGTAAAATTTGCAAGTCATTTCTTCAATAAATATTCGAATTCCTACAAATTTTTTGGGAAAATTTAAAAACTCGTGTTACGAGACAGGTTTATTTTAGTTTTTATAAAATAATTTAATTGAACTTAAAAGAAAATAAATATTAAATTATTTAAAAACAACAAATAAACTAATCAGTAAACAATATTTTTAAAGTCCTCTATTTTGTTATTCCCAACCGGGTAACAGGATTAGAGGTAAATGTGCGTAGTTTTTATTTTTAATGATGTTAAACGTGAAAATCAAGAAGGTTGTGAAGGCGTTGTCAATGTGGATGGTCGACCTTGTAGATGTAAAGTATCTTGATGATAATCACTGGATGATAAAAATGGCGTAAATATTAATTAATTAACAACACAAATCAAAGTAAATTATATTTTAGACATTAAACGGTTTATTTGTAGATTACATGATTTAAAAATATGCCGAAAACAAGGTAGATGTTAATTATTCATTTACGAGAGCAATTTTTTCTGAAAATACATAGGCTTTTATAGGACTGGTAACAAGAATGTTTTATGGTAAGAACACCTCTTGACCAATCATTACAAACAATTCTCATGATACTCAGCAATTAATTATTGCTGACTTATTTTAGCTTCGCTTCAACGGATGTAGAATATTGTATTTTTATTAAAAGAAAAAGAAAAAGATTATGGTATTTTACACTTTGACAAAATGCTGAATAAATTATTAAAAAAATGAATATAAAATATCGGATTACGTCCGGTGAAGTTTGGATAATGTGAACAATTGTGATCATATAAGCAAATACGTCACACTCGTAAATATAAAATCTTTTTACCTGCATGTACATTAAATTTCAAGCAAACATTTTTAACAGTGATTGATAGTACTATCAATTATTCAATGTTTTTATTTTGTTTTAAAATATAAGTCAAAATTAATAAATTTTTGCTTATAAATTAAATAATAAAGATATATAAAAGTCAAATCATATATTAATCGCAACAAAAAAACAAAAAACAAAGTTTTTTTTAACAAAAAAGAGTCAAGTATTCGAAATTGTCACTATAATTGTAAGTATATGAATTTAGATACAGTATCAAAATTCAAAATTAATACTTTATACTTTATACTTGAACTATTAAAATTCTATACTTGACACCACTTGATGTAAAATATATATCTATACCTAATATTGGAATTTTATTTTAGACGAACCAGGTGAGGTCAAGTAAAAAATTTTAATTTTTAATAGTTCAGACTTTGGTCATATCGAATTTAATAAATTCAGCCTCAAAATTATTGTTTTGTAACTTTGACACATTTACACATTTGTTTTGAGTTTGACACATACTTCACAAAAAGTTGTTACCACCCAGGGAAAAATCGTCAGATCAAATCAGATCAAATTAGATCTAATTTGATCTGGCTTAGATAAGATTTGATCTGATCAGATCTGGGTACAGATCAAACTTGATCTGGTTTCAAATCAAATCTTATCTGACCAGATCAAATTTGATCTAACCAGATCTGACTAGATAAAACTTGAACTGCGCCCAGATCGATCAAACTAGATGTAAAATTGAACTATTGAATAATTTGGATTTTTTTTAATAGCAAAGCTTGATACAATAGAAATTTGATTTATAAAAATCATTTATTTTTATCGTCATCATCATATTTTGAATAAATTATTAAAAATTAGCGAGGGATGAGGTTACCTCTATTCGGTGTACAGTGTTTTCGCCGTCTTTTTTTTTTTTTTTTCAGTATTGTTTTTTTTTCTTATATACTTAACACGAGACAGTACCGTGCCTCTTGATATATAATATCAATGAAATAATTTAATTAACATCAGTATTAATATTTGATATTAATTAATAATATCTAAGTAATACCAAAAAAACTAATTTGTGGCAAAGTGGAGGCGCTATGGTAGTGGGACCGATTGGAACGAACTTGGATATTTTTTCAGGAACGGACCTGATGTATTTTTTTTTTTCTAGTTTTTTTTTTTTTTTTTTTTTTTTCTACCTAACGTGGGACTCGGACCTATGACCGAACATTCCTAACGATTCTAACCCTGTGCCTTAACTCGTTTAACCACAGGAGCGATATGGAAATGCAACGTTATTTGATTTACTTCAGTAACAAGTTTTTTTCAGTTACAAGTTATGACAAAACATGACTAACATTTCTTTTTTTTTTTTTTCGACCAACTTATCAAGTAATAATAATGGTAAAATAGTATTTAAGTTATGTCAATAATTATTTGGAAAATATAAAACGTTTTGACGAAACAATAGGCACAGGTTTAGAGTACTTAGGAATTTGTGGTCATAGGTTCAAGTCTCGGATATCGGAATCTTGCCGAGCACACCATATACAGTATAATCTCTCTATAGTGACATTCTCTATAGTGACATCGAGCGTCAGCGTAGGAGAATTTTTTCCCTCACTCCAGAATGTCCCTACTTGTGTTGGTGTATCGGTGTGTGACGTAGTATATTCTTTCTCATTTTATTATTCTATCCGTCGCGCTCACTCAATTCCCCTCGACGCTAGAGTGGGAGACGCTCTCTATAATAAATTCCGAGAATTTGAGCCCCGACGATGTCACTATAGAGAGATTATACTGTAATATTATTCATTCAATATATTAAAATTGCTATCGTCAATAATCTCTTCATTTTTTTTTTTATCCAACAAATTACTCACTTTTATACTCTAAAATTTTGACATCGTTTTGTATATTTCACGTTTCTTGATTACTAAAATTATGAACAGAATAAAAAGTTGAGGTTTTTATGGGTACATAAATCGTAGATTTATGTTTTGTTTTTATATGCTATACTTTTGTTTATAGTGCTTACTTGACAAATTTTATGAATCATCTTTATTTCTTATATTGCCGTAAAGAACAGTGTCAGCAAAGTTTTATTGCAACGGTTACATTGTTCAAACTTCCTTTTTTTTTAAATAATTTTTTCAATAAATTTTTATTTTTCTTTATATTTAACAGGAAAATGATTTTTTTTTCTAGAGATGTTCATGGTGCTTACTTGGCACCGATTGGTTCAAAAGCAGTTTTAAAATCAAGATCAACAACAGTCACAAGAGATGAATTATTCTCTCTCGAAGAATCTCTTCCACAGGCATCATTAGTTGCTGCATTGAATCAGCGTTATGTCTCGGTGAAACAAGGTATAACTAGAGATGTAAATGACCATCATTTTTCTTTTGTCACGTCATTGAAAACATGACCGACAACGACCGTCAGAAAATTTTTCGGCATAATTTTAGTCTTAATTAAAAAAAAAAAAATTCAGTTAAAAAAGATACTTTTATATCAATGAGAACGAATATACCATACCAACTTTTCATTATTTCCTTATTTTTAACTAAAAAGAAAAAAATTAAAAAAAAAACGGAAAAAAAAAATTTCACGAAAAAAAACTAAGTCCCTTATTTTGAACGGCTGGTACCGAGTTCGTTCCCAAGCCGGATTAAGGCCAAAAAAAAATCCGAGTTCGTTCCCGGGGGCGGTACTATTGCAGCCGAGTTCGTTCCCATCGCGATTTCCCCTATTTTAGTTTTAGATACCCCCTCCCTTAACATTTCCCTCCACATTTTTTCCAGGCTTAGGATTCGCGGCAAATTGCAGGCATGTTTAAAAATGTGTTTTATATACATATAATGTATATTGTATATATATATATATATAATATATTTTTTCAAATATAAGTCAAAGTAAAATATAAATGTCAATATAAAATAATTTATTTTGAGTGCTTAAAAATAAATAATAATAGATGAAATAAAATAAAAAATAATAATCTAATATTATAAATATTATATATTTTGATATGATATACATAAATATAATATTTTTTATTATTTAATATGTACATTTATATTCTTTAAAATATGTAGTAGAGTAAAATAGAGTAAATATAAAGGTCAATATATAATATAGTATAAGAAATTCAATAATAAATGATGAAATAACAAAAATAAATAATAATATAATAAAATAAATACTATATTTTGATACAAAATACATCTATGCATATTGTATGTTATAAATATAATATTTTTTTTTATCAATTATTCATTATTTTTATTTATTTTCTTCAAATATAAGTCATAATTAGTAACTTTTTGCTTATAAAATAAATAACCGTATAGAAAATAAATTCGATATATATGTCAATATATAAAAGTCAAACTTTATATTAAATAGTAATCTCAATTAAAATTAATTCATTAATTAATAAACTAATTATAAAATTGGTATTTTAATTAATAAGTCAATTAATGAAGTATAAATATTTGATATTAATCAATAATATCTTAATAATACTAAAAAGTCGTGCTACACCGGGTAGACTCGGTTAGATTCGGGCATGCTTGATCGATGGTTGGTGGAATTACGAATCGTGCTGCACCGGCTAGACTCGGTTGAATTCGGTCTCCGGAAAAAAGCGAACTGGCAAAGTGGAGGGGACACGGTAGGGGAAACGATTGGAACGAACTCGGATTTTTTTTTGGGAACGAACTCGGATGAACGTGCCCCGCCCTCACAAATTAATCCGGGCATTTCGGGGAAGCGGGAACGAACTCGGCAATTGCTCGCGGAAAAGGAAACCGTTATAAAATAGTCATTGGAAGCTCTTTAATTTGTACTAATTTGTGCTACAATCATTTTATTTTTATCTCATCGAAGGGTAGAGGACGGGTTAATTTTTTTTATAACTGACTCAGGATCATGGAAAAATTGTTAAATGATTGGAGTTATTTTGTATTCATTATTTTGTATTCATCTGAAGAATAAAGACAATAAAAAAAGTGCTTCAAAATGTTTATACAGTGTACAGACGCATGGTGCCTTAAATGATGAATTTTTTAAAAATTTATTTCTTATCTATTTCAAAGGAAAAGCAAAGGCTAATTTGTATCAATATAATAAAAATTTGCCTCTCAATAACAATAACATAGATTATAAATTGAAATTTTGTAGCTGACGTCTTTCACATCGAAAATAAACAATTATTTAGAAATAATGCAATCGTCAATAAATAATTTTCGTTTCACATTTTTCTTTTCATCTATTGTCTGCCATTATATGCTATCTATTGTCTGCTAATAAATTCTGTTATTATCGGGACAAATAAATTAGCCGTCGTCTTAGCGACGCCATGACATGACTGCTTTTTTTTCTTAAGGATTGTTTTTTTTTATTTCAATTGTTGAATTTTTATTTATTACGATGTCAAAAAAAAAAAAAAAACAAATTGAGAAAGCCTTTCCTTTATAAAAAAGGGCAAGACACTTTCAGTTAACTTCACGTGGCAACGTTTATTCGTCATTCTATTGGCTGACGCTGTCGACACATCGATTTTCATTAGTTCTCACACACACACATACACATACACGTTATACGTTCGATACATTCAATAAATCGATATATTTAAAATAGTGGCTAAGTTAATTTAATAGTTATGAACACTATTGAGTACACTGTAAACAAAATAATAGAAAAATACCTTGCCTTATTGTCACAGATGCAATAATGTCAAATAGACTTAAATATTTTTTACTATATCGCTTTGTAAAAATTCTGGTTGTGGGGCGAAATAATATAAAGATGGCCGACTGATTGAACAAATGATTGAATTGTCATGTAATTTCAAGCATTTCTACAGCCTTATCTGTTGAAGCTAGGTATGGGGTTAAGCGTGGTTTATTGTTGGTAATTTATTTCTAAACAATTTATCAAGAATGAATTTTTTCTATATATCAATTAGTTTTCGAGTTTTGAGTGTGTAAACAGAAAAGAAAAAATGTTGCCGGGAATTGATTGCCGTTCTCCGTGAATCTAGCACAAACTGCCGAACTTAGCACAAAAAATGTCCAACTTTTAAATAAAATTTATAATAGAATATAGTAAATTCTAAAACCGGTAATGCGTAAATTCTCAGTCTGCTAGAATTTACTTGTGAGTATCGTGAATTTAGTCATTTTTTTTAAAGAAAAATTACAATAAAATTATGTAATTTTTATGGCTTAGTATTGTATATAGTCAATGGCCAGATTTTTTACATAACTTTATTGTAAAAATTATCTATCAATATACGAATAATTCTTACAAATAATCGGAGGAACGCAGTTTTTACTATTCGCTTTGTAATTTTTTCTTATACGTTTGTAATTTTTAGTTAAGTTTCTCTCAGTGTAACACCATCAGCATCAATAATACAATTTGGAACAAAAAAAGCTGGGATCCACATAATAGTTTTTTTAAAAAAACGAATAATAGAAAGTCAAAGTTGAGTGCCCGAAGGGCACGATCTACACGTCATTTTTTGATTTTTCTTTAACATGACATGTTGATCATCATTACAATTATTGAAATTATCTATTGAAATAAAACTTTATAGATATTAATGATTTAAGCGAAAGATAAAAAACTGTCACTATTTTAGAATTAATATTAATGAAATTGATATAAAATATTCGCACTGAATATCGGAATATTCATCATATTTCTTTTTGTTTATTTATTTTTATATATATGTACAGTTAAATGAAAAAGGCTGCTGATACAATAACAAACTCAAAGTATGTAAATGCATATCTAATTATTATATGCATATAAAAAAACATACAAAAAAACGTAACTATTCCCAAACATATGACATCGACATTCAAGTTGAATACAAACGACCGCGCAAGCGGGCGCTCAGTCTCGTCTTTATAAAAAAGGACAAGACACCGTCAGTTAACTTTACGTGGCAACGTTTATACGTCACTCTATTGGCTGACGCTGTCATAAAACTGTCTTCTTGAGTTGAACACTATTGAGTGAACAAAATAGTAGAAAAATACATTGCCACATCGTCAAGATTCACATGTGCCATAATGTCAAATATATTTTATTCATTTATGGTATTTTTTCGATAATATATTTAATTAATTATAAAAAAGACATCTTGAAGAAGTAAAATATATTTTTTTTTTTGGATTTCTACTTATGCATTTGTTTATAACAATAAAAACAATAATAAACAATCGGTAACATATACGGGCGTGTGATCGACAGCACGATATCACATTGTCGTTATTGTTTGTGTTTATTATTGTTATAAAAAAATGCATCAGTAGAATTTAAAAAAAAAAAAATCTATTTTACTTCTTAAAGATGTCTTTTATTCAATGGATATTTCAGAAATACTATGCAACGAATATTTATTGTAAAAAAAATATTGAAAATAAAGACCAATAGAAAATTATAAAGTTAATAATCGTTAAGAGTTTAAACAATTTTTTTTACAGTAAATATTCGTTGCACAGTAGTTCTAAAATATCCATTGAATAAAAGACATCTTGAAGAAGTAAAATATATTTTTATTCGAAATTCTACTGATGCATCTTTTTATAACAATAATAATGATAAACTTTTCTCCGTCAGACATTTCCACCACCTGGAAAACATTTAGTGGGAAAGTCTGTGGAGATAGAGAGAGGTAAAAAAAAAAATTAGGGCCCCAATGTTTTTATGGTTTTCATGTTTAATATTGTATAAATTAAAGTATTAGCTACCGAAATTATTTTAAAGAAATGTTTATAACATTCAATATTACTACCGCTGTGCTATACCCTATTCTCATGACTTTTGGGCTTTGACGGGCATATATCTGCTAGGTTCAAGTTTCAGCGTCACACGTTTAATGTATACAGTAATGAGAAAAAACATTATTCCAGGTGTTGATGTAACAGCTAATCAAGACGAAATATCTGGTCATGAAACATTTCAACTTGAGTTCGATCGTGTTACAAAACGTTGGTACATTCGAACAATGCAAGATCGTTACTGGAGTCTTGAAGCTGGTGGTGGTATACAAGCATCTGATCATAAACGCAGTTCAAATGCATTATTCGATCTCGTTTGGCAGCATAATGATGGGACTGTTGCATTACGTGCAAATAATGGGAAATTTTTAGCAACAAAACGATCCGGACATCTTTATGCAAATTTCGACCTACCAACTAGTGGAGACGGAGATGCTTCTAAATATTATTTCTATTTGATGAATCGACCAATTCTTGTGTTGCGATGTGAACAAGGTTTCGTTGGACCTAAAAGTTCTGCCAGCCCAAAACTAGAATGCAATAAAGCTGGATATGAGACGATTCGCGTTGAACGTTGTGAACGTGGAATCGTTCGGTTTAAAGGTATGCACTTTTTACTATCTTGAGTCTAATAAAATAGGTACGCGGAAAAAATTTACTTGTCTCGATAGATCAATAAGAATCTAAAATTCGAAGAGCGTTTGGTATCTGACCGAAGCAAGGGCAACTAAGAACAAATGTATAACTTTTTGAATTTATAAGTTAACAAGTATATAGAAGTATATACATATAAACTAAAACTCATAATTAAGTATATAAATGTTGGGAAGTAACATTGGGTCGTAACCATGCCATGACCGAAGGAAATATGACCGCTCAGGGGAGAGTACACTGAGAATTTTTTTGTTATTTTTAAGTAAAAATTTTTTTATAAATACACTGTAAAAAATTTTTAGCTACAGGAACGAGGTACTGGATAGCTTAAGAGACAAGACAATCGGTTTGTGATTTCGGCCAGCTGGATAGTCAGGATAGCTATCCAGGCTCGTAAGATGCATATAATCTATGTGCCCATAGTGAAAGAAATATTATAACGATAACAATGCCTATATAATGATGATTTTATTGGTGCATGCTGTTACAATTATGTTTTAAATGAAAATAACAGGATTAGAAACTTTAAAAAATACCGTCAATAATTTCAACCAACACTAATTTTATTCTAATTTTTGATGTGTAGTTCTCATTGTCAACAACTGTCATGTGATTATAAACATATCCTATTTTCTGAAATTGATGTACAAAAATAATTAAAATTATGGAAAAAAAAAAAATAAATAAATGAAAGAAAGAACAATAATAATAGTTACAACAATGACTCAAATAAACAATAGGGTGTTAAACGCTAGAAAGAGTTTGATATGAATAGTGCATCAAAATTATTAAGAAGCTACATATATGAGTTTAGCTATCCATGGAAAGCTAACGTATCTAGCTGTAGCTTAGTTCGCGTGGATCATTGTCACAGCTATCTATCTTGTTGCTGCAGCTAGAAATTTTTTACAGTGTACTACAAGACGACAACACCGTAATTTGGACGAGACAATTTGTTTTTTTTTTCGTGCGTTAAAAAGAAAAGTTTACTCACGAATATTGGAATTTGAATTTTATAAAATTTCTTTTTTTTTTTAAATTTTCTACTTTTTACGGGGTGGCGTTTATAAAAATAAAATTATGTCTCGTAATAATAAATTCGACTTTCATCAATCCTTACAAAATATGTGATTTTTACGGGGTACAGCGTTTAGATAAAAATGCATTTCAGTTATTAAAAAAAAAAATATTTTAACATAATACGGAATGATTTATTTCGAAGGAAGTTATATATATGTGGCGTTCTTAGCCGAGTCACGGAGTTTGCGGCCTGACTATTTGCGATTTCCCTCATTTTTTGATATGTTGTTGATTTTGGCCTTAAAAAAACCCGTACTTTTTTTTTTTTTTCAATTTTTGATATCTCAAAAAGCCCCTGTTTTTTTTCTGAATTTTCGATTATAGATTCGAGGACGTAAAACAAGTATTTTAAGCTTTTCAATCGAGTAGGCACTCAATAGGAAGTATTTTTTTTCGATTTTCAAAATTTTTATTTTCGAAAAAAAAATTTTTTTTCTTTTTTAACATTATTTTGGTTGTAAAAAAAAAAGAAAACGAAACTTACTCTTGTGAAATTTTCAATTTCTTTTTAGTTTTCCAGAAAAACCGTATAACAGATCAAGAATAAAAAAAAAAAATCTAAAAAACGCATTTAAACCTTTAACTACAAATAATCAGTTTTATTACAGAAAACATATATATTTCTCAATCATAAATAAATATTTCATTAAAAAATATTAATTATTCAAGTCAAAGGTGACTTTAAATGACTATTTTTGATTTTTTTCCTTATCTATAAATTATTTCAGAGATTATTGAAAATAGTTCAATCTTGGCTCTAGTTGGAAAGTAACATAAAGTAAATAAAGAATTTAACAGTCGGATTAAAATAGAAGAGCATAAGTTAATTCGAGTGTTATTTAAGTTAATTTTATATGAGCATTAGGTTAATAAGTTATTTGAGCATTAGGATTATAGAAAAAGTAAAAAAAAGAAAGAGCAGTCTCGGCACTTTCTCGTCTCGTCTCGCGAACTCGGGACGAGACCGAGTCGAGACTGACAATTTTTCAGGCGAGACGATACTAGCATTAGGCAGAGACTTCTCGCGAGAGATAATATCAAATTTGGTTTTCTTAATTTTTTTTTTTTTTTTTTGTGGTGTTTTTTTAAGTATTAAGTTCTTATATATATTGCATCTATATAGTAATCATAAACAAACGAAAAAATATATTAAATGAATACAGCCAACGATATGGCACTGCGGTTAAGGTTCGAGCTTTGTGACAGGGAGGTCACGGGCATATATTTAATACTAAATGTAGTATTAAATATATGGTCACGGGTCACCACCGACCACCGACGCCATGTATCGAGTGGTAGGCGCAAGCCGGCTGTACTGCCCAGGTTTTTCATGGTTTCCCTGGGCTATAATAGAAATCGGGTACAGTTTGAACGCATTACAAAAGTCGACATCCATGACTGTCGCAAAATGAGTTGTAAGGAGTTGACGGTTGGAAATACAGAAAGCAAGACGTGAGGCACACCGTGTTAAAAACTTCTTCATGAAAAAAGAAGCGTAGCACGTTAAATACGACTCATTTACATTTTTTTTTTATATGTATTAAATGAATAAAAATTTAAATTGAAATCCAGCTTAACTTAAAAAAATAATGATTAATTATATTTTAAGATTGCTTATAAATAATTAAATCGTCACTCAATTTTTTTTTTTTTTGGCTCATTTTTCAAATGGAATAAATATCTATACTCTTAATTTTTTTCGATTTTTTCTGACGTCGTTTTTTTGAGATAATTAATGTCAAAGTTTACAACTTTTATACGCAAGGATAGGACTATAAGTTGATATACCGTACATTTTTATTTTTAACGAGTTCGTTTTTTCCTAAAAAATCTTCAAATTACTATCAAATTGTAGTGCTCGGCAAGGCGAATACAATAAAAAAAGAGGGTATGTGCAACGTGTTCTAGGTCCCAAGGACTACCTTTTGACAAGTTCTTTTCGTATACGGTTGAGTCTAGTTTTTTTGCCATCAGCTTACCGTCTATAGTTCACGTCCCAAAAGTTAGCAAACCAATATGAGCACAAACGATTATAAATAGCACTGGAATTTTATGCTCTTTTTGTGTTATTTTTGTGTGCAACTCGCGATTTTTGTGCTCTTATATATTTTTTTTTATGCAATGTTGTGCCAGCTTAAACTTAAGTCAGCACAACTTTTTCAATAATTAACCGATCGACACGTAATATGGCTCAAAATTATGTGCTTTTTATGTGTTTTCATTCTATATATATAAATATATATATATTTTTTTATTAACCCTTTTTTAATTAATTTTTTTATTTTTGATGCAATGTTGTGCCAGCTTTAACTCAACTCAGCACAACTTTTTTAATAATCAACCGATTGACACGTAATATGGCTCAAAATTATGTGCTTTTTATGTGTTTTTTATTCTATGTATATAAATATATAAATATTTTTTTATTAACTTTATTATTTTATGTGTTGTGCCAGTAATAAAGTCAGCACAACTTTTTAATATCAACTGATACTGACATGCTGTATATGAAATTATGTGCTTTTTATGTGTTTTCATTCTACCTATATCAATAATTTTTTCTTATTAACTTTTTAATTATTTTTTTTTTTTGGCAGTTTAGCCAAGTCAGCTTATTAATCAACCGATTGACACAATATGGTCAATTATGTAAAGTATGTTTTATTCTATGTATATAAATATATTTTTTTTATTAACCCCTTTTTTACTTACGGTGCGTTGTGCCGTCAGCACAACTTTATAATCAACCGATTGATATGAAATGACGTCGAATTATGTGTTTTTATGTATTTTAGTCTACGAAGGGTTTTTTGTTAACTCCCTTTAATTAATTTTTTTTTTGTGTAGTGTTGTGCCAGCTTAAATTAAGTCAGCATAACCTTTTCATTACCGATCGACACGAATACGGCTCAAAATATGTGCTTTTATGTGTTTTTATCTCTATGTATATGTCATATAATTTTTTATCAACCCTTTAATTAAATTTTATTGTTTATGAAATATTGTTCTCAGTCAGCACAACTTTTGTTTCAATCGACGTAATATGGCTCAAATTGCGTTATGTGTTTTATTCCATGCATAATATATATTTTTTATTAACTCTTTTAATTTTTTTATTTTTTATGCAATGTTGTGCCAGCTTTAACTCAAGTCAGCACAACTTTTTCAATAATCAACCGATTGACGAAAAAAAAATCGACCTACGATATATGACTGACCTTTGATATGGTGCTGTGAATATATTTGTTATAGTGGAATAAAGATTAAAAACCCGAATAGATTAAAGTTAATTCGTTCAATCTAAAACAATTTTTATTATATACGTAGAATAAAAACACATAACACATGTAATTCTAAGCTTTATTTCATGTCAATTGTTAATTATTGAAAAAGGTGTTTAACTTGAATTCAAGCTTAAAACAACACTGCATAAAAAATAAAAAAATTAATTAAAAAAGGGTTAATAAAAAAAAAAAAAATTATTTATATACATAGAATAAAAACACATAAAAAGCACATAATTCTAAGCCATATATGTGTCGATCGAGCACTATTAAAAGAGTTGTGCTGACTTGAATTTAAGCTGGCACAACACTGCATAAAAAATAAAAAAATTAATTAAAAAAGGGTTAATAAAAAAAAAAAAAATTATTTATATACATAGAATAAAAACACATAAAAAGCACATAATTTTGAGCCATATTACGTGTCGATCGGTTAATTATTGAAAAAGTTGTGCTGACTTAAATTTAAGCTGGCACAACACTGCACAAAAAATAAAAAAATTAATTAAAAAAGGGTTAATAAAAAAAAAAAAAATTATTTATATACGTAGACTAAAAACACATAAAAAGCACATAATTTTGGGCCATATTACATGTCAATCGGTTGATTATTAAAAAAGTTGTGCTGACTTGAGTTAAAGCTGGCACAACATTGCATAAAAAATAAAAAAATTAATTAAAAAAGGGTTAATAAAAAAAAAAAAAATTATTTATATACGTAGACTAAAAACACATAAAAAGCACATAATTCTGAGCGTCATTTCATATCAATCGGTTGATTATTGAAAAAGTTGTGCTGACTTAAATTTAAGCTGGCACAACACTGCATAAGAAATAAAAAAAATAATTAAAAAAGGGTTAATAAAAAAAAAAAAAATATATTTATATACATAGAATAAAAACACATAAAAAGCACATAATTTTGAGCCATATTACGTGTCAATCGGTTGATTATTGAAAAAGTTGTGCTGACTTGAATTTAAGCTGGCACAACATTGCTTAAAAAATAAAAAAAATAATTAAAAAAGGGTTAATAAAAGAAAAAAAAAATTATTTTTATACGTAGACGAAAAACACATAAATAACACATAATTTTGGGCCATATTACATGTCAATCGGTTGATTATTAAAAAAGTTGTGCTGACGTGAGTTAAAGCTGGCACAACATTGCACAAAAAATAAAAAAATTAATTAAAAAAGGGTTAATAAAAAAAAAAAAAATTATTTATATACGTAGACTAAAAACACATAAAAAGCACATAATTTTGAGCTATATTACGTATCGATTGGTTAATTATTAAAAAAGTTGTGCTGACTTAAATTTAAGCTGGCACAACACTGCATAAAAAATAAAAAAATTAATTAAAAAAGGGTTAATAAAAAAAAATATATATATTTATATACATAGAATAAAAACACATAAAAAGCACATAATTTTAGGCCATATTACATGTCAATCGGTTGATTATTAAAAAAGTTGTGCTGACTTGAGTTAAAGCTGGCACAACATTGCATAAAAAATAAAAAAATTAATTAAAAAAGGGTCAATAAAAAAAAAAAAAAATATATCTATATACGTAGACTAAAAACACATAAAAAGCACATAATTTTGAGCCATATTACATGGCAATCGGTTGATTATTGAAAAAGTTGTGCTGACTTGAATTTAAGCTGGCACAACATTGCATAAAAAATAAAAAAATTAATTAAAGAAGGGTTAATAAAAAAAAAAAAAATATATTTATATACATAGAATAAAAACACATAAAAAGCACATAATTTTGAGCCATATTACGTGTCGATCGGTTAATTATTGAAAAAGTTGTGCTGACTTAAGTTTAAGCTGGCACAACATTGCATAAAAAAAAATATATAAGAGCACAAAAATCGCGAGTTGCACTCAAAAATAACACAAAAAGAGCATAAAATTCCAGTGCTATTTATAATCGTTTGTGCTCATATTGGTTTGCTAACTTTTGGGACGTCTATAGTTCCTGGTTTCTAGTCTTCTTGACAGTGTCTCACGATTTCCATTGTGCTTGCTGGAATAGTGTTGGTACCTATCTGTTTACACACACACTACGATTTTTATGGCAAAAGCGTAACAAAATTTTTAAAGAGGGGCCACAAAATAAACGTAGTGGTATACGAGTCCTCCAAGCCTAAATAATAGTACGACTATGTCTCTTGTAAACAACCTTAATTTAAACGTCTGAAATAAATAAAGAACATCTCAATTATATATGTTTAAATCAAAGTATAACTAATAAGCAATTTTCTTTCAATTTAAACTTGATTTATTTATTTAATTTATATTCAGTACAATCGATACGTACTTTTTGAGTTAAAATAAATGCAATATTCATGGGTGCGTGAACCTGGCCTGCATAAGTCCTAGAAAAATTATCTAGGATACTCATTAGAAGCGTCTTGATTTGTACTAATTTGTACCACCATTGATTTAATTTGTACCTCAAAATTAAAGGGTCCAGAAAGGGTTAAATATCGACTTTTTTTCTAGATGACTTAGAGGGGTAAAAAAAATTGCTACAGATGCAGAATAATTTGTACTAATTTGTACCACCAAGCCCGGAATTTGTACCTCAAGAATAACAACAAAAAAAAAATTATTTACTCCAATATGATAATTAACAATTGCATATCTACTTTAATTATTGAGGTACAAATTCTAATTTAATCGGTACAAATTAGCTCTTGTTCTGTTCTTTAAAATAAAAAAAAAAATTATTAAAAAATATTAATATTTGAAGGCGCCATGCATTTGTTAATAAAAATATTTGATAAACAATTGCATGGCGCTTTTAAAAATTAATATTTTTTTTTTATTTTAAAGAAACAAACAAAAGCTAATTTGTACCGATAAAATTACAATTTGTACCTCAAAAAGTTTTAAAGAAAACTATTAATAACTAAATATGTGTTTATTATTATAGGACAAAACGGAAAATACTGGCATGCTGATAGTGAAGGTGTAACTGTTGATGCTGATCAACCCTCTATAGGGTTTTATCTTGAACTACGTGAGCCATCACGCATCTGCATTAAGTGCACAGATGGGCGATACTTGGCCGCTGGAAAAAATGGAGCGATTCGTCTTGGTGAAACTGACTACACATCTGCCACCAAATGGGAATTTTAAATGAAGAGGAAAAAAAACACTGCTCTAACTGTCCCACAAAATTAAATTCAATAACGTCCTCAGCGGTGCCAAGTACTGAGCAAAACGATTAGATGTTACTAATGATTTTAAAAAAATCAAAACTAAGCCAGTGAAGAAGAACTGAGAATAAAATTGAATACATTATTTACATTTTCATGGCGAGCGTATGCAAATAATTTGAAATTAGGAAAAAAAATTCCGAAATATTCAATCCATTCCAATTTGAGTTTTTTCAACAATTTTTATACAATTTTGTATACTTATATATAGAAACTTTGAAACAGGTTTTTTTATTTATGAGAAAAATGAATGAATTTATCCATTAAAAAAAAATATTGCATGCTTCATATAATAATAAATAATAAGATAAAACAAAAAGAAAGAGTGAGAATGTGTTTTTGCTTATATTACAATATTTTTGTAACCTGGGATATTCACAAAAAAGAAACACATTTTAAATTTTAATATCAATTCAGGGCTTTTCAATGTTAATTAAGATATATTTTCAGCTATCAAACGAAATTTTCTGAAATTGTCACAGCAGATAGTTTATTATTAATACAGTTTTTTGTCAATTCAATTTTTTTAGAAAAATTTGGCTTGTCCGCTTTCAATATAGGAAATGTGCGGCAACAAATAATGCAAGTTCCTAGATTCTAATAAATATAAATCTGAAAACCAAATAATTCTCTATCTAGTAAATGTTATTCACAAAATTTGATGCATTATATTTTTAATATTATCTATGCAACAAATATTTGAAAAATATCAGAAAGTATTTATAAGTTATATCTTTGAATCGATTATTTTAAAAATAATTCAAAGTGGCTGAACATAAATTTTCATAAGCACAAATTATAGAGGACATTTTATAGAAAGTCATCAATACAGCTCATTTGTAAAAGAGATTGTTAGCTATATAACAATAATTAGACTATACAGTATACATATTCTTTATGCAGCATAAAGTGTCTTACCCACTCAGTCTTTTCAGGTAATATCCCTCAGATTTTTTGACTAATAAACGTGCTGGTATAGTTGATCTCGGTACCAAATTGTATTGTACAACGTGATATCATCTGAGACTGAGCCCACTTTGAGCACTTTGAAATTAGATACAACTGTGAGGTAGAGTATTTATAATTTGCATTTGATACCGACGTGAACCTAGCATACTTGGCAATATGATTTTAAATAATTCATCCTACGACAATATGCGATGAAAAAATTCTTGTGTTGCACGTAATGAATAACTCCATCTAATCTAGAATAGAAAACTAATCAATTGTTATAAAAATTCAAGCGACATACGAAATATGTCATAATAGTAATACTAATACTCGTGACAGGTTATAAGGTATGCGCATGCGCACTCGCTCTTCCTTGGTTATTAATATTCAGCTTTTTATTATTATTTTAATTAATTAATTACTATTAGGCAAATAACGAGGCAATAAAATTTGGATCCAGCAAATCAAACTACAAATTAACGATAATAAAACTTGTGATAAGTAATCAGAATTTTTGTTTCGGCTAACTTCCATACTCATTTTCAATAATTAATGACAATTGAACTATTATCAGGCAAATTTTTTTATTTCCATAGCAAGTTCAGGCAAATCGCCAGGTATTAAAAAAAATTTCCGAAGATCAGGTATTTCACACCCTTTCAGCTAAGTGACTACCACCCCCGTGGCCCTCGCGGTGAGAGACGTCGGATTATGTCATTTCACCCTATTCGTATTCTTGTCCAATTTTTGTCTAGTTTTGCCGAGTTTGGAAATATGGACTTAGAAAAAAAAAAATAAAAAAAGGAACTTACTTTTGCCAAATCGAACCACGCACACAAGGGGAAATAAAGCCCCCTACTGCAACTACTTCTAGGCCGATTTCAACTGATATTTTTGTCCTATTTAAAATTTCGAATAGTTTTCAAGTAATCGATATTTTTTTGATCATGTATAATATTTTTCACTTAGCTGCTAGTTATTTGACTTAGCCTTAATAATAGTCAAACAAGCAATATCTACCTTATTTTGCCAGCCAATTTTTTTACTTTTAGTCCAAAAAAAAAAAGAATTGAATAAGGCCCAAATTAAAGACACGACAAAAGTGACAAAATTCTCTATGTAATTCCCCGATTTTTCTGATAACAATCTAGTTGTATTCCATATGTGACAATCACAAAAGGTGACTCTGAACATATCACTTTCACAACTTTTATTTTATTATTACGTTGTTTTACAGATTACGAAAAACCAATGGTGCCACTACAAGAAATAGCTTTTTACTATAAAATTTTTGTCGGTATTACAGGGCGAAATTTCAGAGCGGAAAAAAATATTTATTAAAGTAATGCACCCACTATACGTCAATGTAGTACAAAAATAGTGAAATAGTCTGATCATGCTTACCACAACAAAATATCTCAAGTTTTCCACGATCGCCATCTTGAACCTACGGGCTTTCGAATGACTTTTAGAACGCGCCCGTGGACTTCTGAGGTAATGCGCGGTCAAGCAAGATTACGATATCCGTGGCGACAAGATTTTATGACTGACATTAAAACAACTTTCCGAGACAAAAATAATGGCCACAACAGAATTTCGGTATCTCGAATACTTTTTGAGATATCGAGGAAACAAGATATCGAATTTTTTTTTTTTTTTAGTTTTTTTATAAACGAGACTGAGCGCCCGCTTGCGCGGTCGCTTTTATTTAACCTGAATGTCGATGTCTTATGTTTGGGAATACATAGTTACTTTTTGTCGTATGTTTTTTAATATATGTGTGTAAATATGATCCCATCTAATTAGACTAAGTTTGATGAAATTAGAAGAATCTGTTATACTCATTCTATTGGAGTTTTTTTGGAGAATATTGGAATGAAGTTAATTTTCTTTGGGAGTTAATAGTTTAATTAATATTAATTAATTAAGATTTAGGGGTGCAGGCAGCCTGAATTTTTTTATTTTTCAACTTATTTAGGTTTTTTTTTTGCAATCGATAGATAATTCTTTGGAGAATCATAATATGCAAAAAAATCCCATCGGGAGTTTTTTAATTTATTATTAAAAAATATTATAACTTTTAAATTGTTGCTATGTGCTGATTAATCATTTTGGTCCATTGCGCATCCCTACTCCAAATTTTCCCCCCATGCACTCTAATCTCTATCATACTCCTGGTTTTTAAAGGTTTAATGAGAAAACAATAAATTTATGTTCAAGAACTTTTTTATCATAAATAAACATTTCGGAGTAACTTGGAATAATCATAAAAATAATGCTGTCACTTTGTCAATGTATGGGATTTGTGGGTAGAGATGCGCAATGGACCAAAATGATTAATCAGCTCATAGCAATAATTTAAAAGTTATAATGATTTTTAATAATAAATTGAAGAACTATCAATGGAATTTTTTTGCATATAATGATTCTCCAAAAAATTATCCATCGATTGCAAAAAAAAAAACTTAAATAAAATGAAAAATAAAAAAGTTCAGGCTGCCTGCACCCCTAAATCTTAATTAATTAATATTAATTAAACCATTTACTCCCAAAGAAAATTTACTTCACTCTAATATTCTCCAAAAAAAACTCCAATAGAATAAGTATAACAGCTTATTCTAATTCCATCAAACTTAGGCTAATTAAATGGGATCTGTAAATATTTATTACTATCTCATTCATGTTTTTCGACAAATTATAACCTATCTTAATTTTTTATCAACTGATGGCAATGTGTTTGATTTAATAATATTTTCAATTAAGTTTTGACCATTTTAATGTTGTATATGCTGTTGTTGATGTATTAATATAGTTGGAACAACATGTTAACACCGAATACAACAACACAATAACAATGGCACTTGACATTGATTTAATTGTTACATCTGGTTAATGTTTTAATAATATGCTCCAATGGCACTTTTATTGAAAATATTTCATAAATAAATTAAATATTTTTGACATTATTGCCTCTGTGACAATGAGGCAAGATATTTGTCTATTATTTTCTTTACAGTTTACTCAATAGTATTTACGTATAACCATTGAATTGCATATTAAATTAACTTAGCCACTATTTTAAATATATCGATTTATTGAATGTATCGAACGTATAACGTGTATGTGTATGTGAGCGAATGAAAATAAATGTGTCGACAGCGTCAGCCAATGAAATGACGAATAAAGGTGTGACACGTGAAGTTAGCTATTAGTACCTTGTTCTTTTTTATATAGGATAAATGGTCTAGAAAAAAAATAATTTTAGAATCGATTTTAATAGTATTTTGTACGAAGAATAATATTAATTAAACAGCAATATCGTATCTTTAGTATTTTTCGAGATTTTAAGCAATAAAGATGAAAAATATCGAAATTTTTCACTAATTTTTTATTATTTTGCTAATTTTTTTTCTCCTTGACGAGTTTTATCGAATACTATTATCAAAATCGAAAAAAAAAAAAAAAAATTAATATATCGAAATTTATAAATTATCGCATCTCGAAAACTATTCGAGATATCTAAATTTTCATTCCAACTTTTTGTTTTAACTTGACGAGTTTTATCGAATGACCTTATTAGATTTTAGAAATAATCATTATTATACTAAGTATATATACATAAACGATAAATAGCCGTATTTTTCATATTAAACTCTATTTTTAACCACTTTGCCCATTCGTAGGAATTTTTTCCGTATTTTTTCCGTATTTCTGAGAAACTTTCTCCTACAAGAAACCAACATAAAAATGGGGTGTCTCGGATATCGTAATATCCCCATTTGCTTCATTAATTATTATTGCGCCGAGATGAAAAAACTGAGGTATTTTGACGAAATACAATTGTGTTTGATACTTGAAATTGTGTTTCTGAGCGCCATTAAAAGTACTTTTCGAATACCGATTGAAAAGTATTTTTAGCAAGATAATTATGTTTGACGAGTATTTGAAATACAATTGTATCCGGTTAAAATACTTGCTCGGGATACTCAAAAATACAATTGTATCCGGTTAAGGTACATTCTCAGCTAGATTTTGTGGGCGTGTCCTAAATAAAATCCTATGCTTTTTACATTGGAGATTTTGTCCTACCAACCCCAAAAAACCAAAAGTTTGAACTTTTCGTGATCATTTTTTTTGTGTTAACATTTTATTTTTTCCATTATTAATTAATCTTATGCAATATATTCCAATAAAAACCAATTATATATTGATAAAAACAATTATTCTATAATATTTATTCATTTCAATATTGCACACAAAAATTTTTTTTGTTAGTATGCATCACTGATTTGTATCAGTATGAAGTTTTTTATTTATATCCAATTAATATTAATATTTATTATCAATCTCAATTTTATATAGTTAATAAAAACATTTTTAATAATATTTTCATTAATGTTTGCATTTATGATGCTCTATTATTTTGTAATGAAATTTCTTTTATGCAAGTTTAAATTTTCCCGCTTTTTCAATATTATGGCTCTTCATTAGAAAATCAGTAAAAAAACAACTTTTTACCACATATTTTTAATTAAAATAACGAAATCAGTTCTCTAACCCCATATAAACCAGGTATTAAAAAATTCCTTATTATTTTTACTATTATCTATCAGTTTTCCAATAAAATCTTATATTTAGAAATGTAATTTAGTTATGATCAAAAAAATTTCAAACATCCCCTCCCATAAGAGCCCATGTTTAACCTCTCTAAAAGTAGCCAACTTTAATTAATTATTATAAAAAAAATAAGTCTGTAACATAATATATCATTTCACGAAATGATTTATCAATATTTCAATTACATACTGTATAAATTTCAAGAAATTCTTATATTCGGAAGGTAGCTGAGAATGTACCTTAAAATACCCGCTGATTATTTGAAAAAAATAATTCCAACAAGAGTGCGTTTTACATATATATTTGTTTACATAAATTCGTTTCTACCCGGGTTCGATCCTACGTTTTCCTAATTACTAAACCTACACTCTACCGCGAGACCATTTTTACAAGTTAATAAAATTTGAAATTTTGTTGACATAACCTACGAAGTCGATACAAATATAATTTATTTAAAAAATTAAAAAAGAGATTCACTATCGTTATTTTAGATTACGACTCGATTTATTTGACTATACATCCTTTCCTAATCAACATTTGCCATAATTAATTATAGTTAAATAGCTATTGGCAAATGTATGTAAGGAAAAGATGTGGTGTCCCTAGCATGATTACTAGAATAAATTGGAAATGTTAATATAAGGATAGAAAAAATTATTAAATAATTATTAATTAATTCATAAATAAATTATTTAACTCTAAAAATAATTGGAGTTTATTATATAATACGGTGCTATGATATTGAAATTTTTCTAAGTCCAAAAACTGGAGTATCAGAATACTTTTCAAAGACTTTTAAAATACCCAAACATTTAAAATACCTGTCAGGGATAATTGTATCCGAGAACCGATATTCGAGCTCTTCATTTACTTCTTTCATAATACCACCAAAATATCGAAAATACTCATAAGTATTCTCACAATACCTCATAAACATCGCCGGATATAATTCAAACACTATAAAATATCAATAATACTATTCGAATACTTGATTTTTTCATCTCGGGTGGTTGCCTCTGAGTAAATAGAAACAAAAAGACTTAAATAGAATTAAATATATCTACAGTGTATAGCTTATAATTAATCAAAAGAGACAGCTTGGAATTCACTATCCCTTAGAAGCTTCACGCCAGTGGCCACCATATGGCGAATAGCTATTACTTCCTAATAGAGTGTAGACATCATGTATCAAGGATGAAAAAAAATTGGAAGTAAAAAAATAAATAATGCGTGGAAATCAGTTTTTCCTGAAAACGTTTTGTTAATCACAATTTTGAAAGATTCAATCTTGTCTTTTTTTTTTTAATATTCTTTGTTCAGCTTTTTTTTCTAATGTCATACAAAAATCACTAAACATAAAACCTAAACTTGGATAAAACAATGGTAGTAATGATAATTCAGACAAACTAACTTGCATATTATCGAAGGCAATACCAACATTGTTTAAGCTATAAACAGTCGATGATTCAGGAAGCTTCGGCATTTTAGAATAACGTTGACTGAAGTGTGTTAATAATGTAAATTTTGCATTCATATCTTGACCAATTTTAATTGCCTGAGATATTGTTGAATGTGCTTTCTTTCGTGCGTCATCTTCAAGTGTATCTTCCATAGTTGCTTCGTGAATCAATAGGTCACAATTTTTTCCAAGATCAACCAGAGTTGTGCAGGGTTTTGTGTCACCACTGTGTCGAAACATAAAACAATTGATTGCCAATAAATAATAATTATTATATGCGATAATAAAGTAATATTACATACCTGTAAACAATTTTTTTTCCATTTTCAAGAACTAATGAAAGCCCGAATGCATGTAAACAATGATTTACTTCGACAGTATTTATGTCTTTAATCTTAAGTATTTTGTTAATTTCATCGTCAACATCGGGTTTCATTTGTCGGAGATTCATTATTAAACATTGATTTGGAACAAGATTAAATGTATTTTTGATATTCTCAATCTTTCGATCATAAAATTGAAGCCAAGACTCAATTTGTTTGGGTGCAAATAAATAAACTGGAAGTTCTGTTACTCGCTGACGTTCCTGGAGAATACCCAGAAGACCTAAGTGATGGTCAGCGTGGAGGTGAGATATGTAAATTGCCTGGAAAATTAAACGAATTTGAAGGGGGGTTGGTGTCCACTAACCAAGATTTCCACACAAGTTCTTGGTTCAAGTCCATTGATTACCAAGAACAACTATATTTTTCTCATATTTCACCGAAAAATAAAGTTGCTTTTAGTATTATAGTTGAATGCAAATTGGAAGGTAGGACGAGTTTTTTGTGCTGAAGACACATGCTCCTAATCATGCTTACATAAAAAAAAATTAAGGCCCTTTATGCCCAAAATCTATGGGGATAACTATCGCATCTATAGGGTTCTGACCTATTCGCCATGGCATCTGGTGGCGCATAGTGAACTGTTTCCAAATGATTGAAATCACATTGAAAATTTTATATGGTATAGTTTGTTAACCATAGCATACTATAGTAAAATCGTTTGGAATGCGCCATATTGCCTCACAGATAAGCTTTTACACAATAAATGTGTGCGTGACCGGTCAAACCCCGCCCATAGGTCAGATCCCTATAGTAGTTTGTGTATGGGCGGAGTGCGCAAGGCATATATCGTTTTACGTAATAACTAAATTAATCCAAATGCTCTCTTCAAAACTTCTATAATGACAAAAAGAATGAATTAAAAAATGGTACTAGTATATGAGTCAAAATTATATTTTTATGTCAATTTACTCTCGCCTAATACATATATTTAATACTACTATATTGCGCATAGGGTATGATTTTGTTCGGATTCATTACGGTGCAGACAATCTCTCTGTCGCAGTCATACTGCTCGACAAAAATCTTTTGCGCATGGCCGAATTATTATTCGAGTGGGAGCTCGGAAACATTCGGCAACGCACACAAATTCATTGTGTATACGTGTAAACCGAACGGATTATTTGGACATGCGCAAAAAATTTTTTTCGAGGAGTATGACTGCGACAGAGAGATTGTCGGCAGCGTAATAAACGTAATAAATCCGAACAGCCCACTTATGGGAAAGCATAGGCGATGCGCAATATAGTAGTATTAAATATATGGCCTAATACACTGAAATATAATAAAACTGGAAGCCGAACTTCGTGTCGCCGAGAGAGAAACTCAATGGTTGGCCTGTTGTCCTTGTCGGTACAGTCACGTCAACTATAATTGGTTGAGACTACTGAAATACAATGTAACTTTTATACCGTGTAGTACTTGTTTGTTTTGACGTTGACTGTACAAGATTTAATGTGCGCATGCGTGAGTGAGAGGGAAAGCCAACCAATATATTGCTATCTCTGGCGACACTCCGTGCATTGGCTAAGCATAGGAGTTCACCTTCCAGTTTTATTATATTTCAGTGGCCTAATATTGTACACATATGCATGTATAAACGCGCATGCGTATTAGCCGGGATAGTTCAGCGCGTATTCTTCACTGAAATATAATAAAACTGGAAGGTGAACTCCTATGCTTAGCCAATGCACGGAGTGTCGCTAGAGATAGCAATATATTGGATGGTCTTCCCTCTCACTCACGCATGCGCACATTAAATCTGGTACAGTCAACGTCAAAACAAACTAGTACTATACGATATAAAAGTTACATTATATTTTAGTACAGTCTCAATAACTTTAGTTGACGTGACTGTACCGACAAGGACAAAAGACCATCCATTGAATCTCTCTCTCGGCGACGCTAAGTTCAGCTTCCAGTTTTATTATATTTCAGTGGTATTATTTCAAATAATCTTTTATAATTTTATTCTATTAAAAATTAAACAAAAGTAGTGAAATAACATCAAAACAAAAATTGTTAATTTTTATATACAAAAGTAACTCATTTTTTCCCTTTTGAATAAACAAAATATGTGAAATAAAAATATAAATAAAAAAAATTGGGTTATTCTTTTAAAATCACAAAATCAAATTTACAAACTATCGTAAGATATAACCACCTAATTTTTTTTATTTATATTTTTATTTCACATATTTTGTTTATTTCCAAGGGAAAAAATGAGTTACTTTTGTATATAAAAATTAACAATTTTTGTTTTGATGTTATGTGCTAAAAGGTTGCATGATATTACCCAGGTAGGAGTTCTCGGGCTTGAACAACTGTGCCAGGCTTAAGCGAGGGTCGTGTTTTGGGAGCACAGGCTTGACACAAGCTTGTGCCCATTGTTTTCCCTGGCCTCACACGAGCCTCGTTAACACAGGCTTGACACAAGACCAAGAAGACTAGAAATACAGGAGGACGAACTTGCCTCAAAAAACCGTTCCGCTATGTGATCGCCGCATAATTGAGGGGCGCTAGTAGTACCCGGGTAACGTGCGCGACTTGTATCGCTTTTTTTTTACAATGCGCACAATACAAACATACTCTGACAAACATCATGTGTATATGCTCTATTAGTGTTTGTCAGAGTATGTTTGTATTGTGCGCATTGTAAAAAAAAAGCGATACAAGTCGCGCACGTTACCCGGGTACTACTAGCGCCCCTCAATTATGCGGCGACCATATAGCGGAACGGTTTTTATATACAGGCGAGATAGGGAGTAAGTCCTCCTGTATTTCTAGTCTTCTTGCACAAGACTGTCCCCGTTGTTTTTAACCGGCCTCACACAGGCCCTCAATAGTCCAAGCTGGTGTCAAGCCTGTTTATTTTGTTTTCTCCGGCCTCACACGAACCTTGTGTCAACCTCGTTTTACCAAGCCTGACACAGGACTTGACTCGTGCATATATTCAATTAAAAAAAAAAAATTATATTAATTAGATCTATAAATTGTAAATAGAAATTTTATATAACAATTATTAGGTTTTGACTATCGTGCCAGGCTTTTACAAAGACTGTGTATTGAGTCTCGAATAAATTCATTCGTATCAAAAATTATTACTGACTCTTTCATGAATACCCCGGTGGTTGACATGAAAGAGCACTGGAGATCTGCCTGAGAGGCCTAGGATTGATTCCCCATTACGTCGTTTATTTTCGTTCATATTATTATTAGACGGTAAGCTGATGGAAAAAAACCGCCACAGAACGGCCACGTACAAATAATTGTTAAATAACAGTTTTTTATACCCACGTTACACCTATTGTCAAGCATTTTTTTTGTCGTCCGTCCACAGATAAGACAGGTAAAATATCGATAATTAAAACAACTCTTAATTGCTTGGTGTTTGTTTAATACTTTTAATTTTATATTATATTAAGTTAATTTTAATTTCTCAAGCAAATTAATTGTCGTACGGCCGAGATATTAATTTTTGAAAATTGAAAAAAACACGAAATATGAGGCACGTTAAAAATAATAATAATAATTCGTGTTTTTTTAAATTTTCAAAAATTAATATCTCGGCCGTATGACAATTAGTTTACTTGAGAGTTTAAAATTAACTCAATATAATATAAAATTAAAAGTATTAAACAAACACCAAGCAATTATGAGTTATTTTAATTATCGATATTTTACCTGTCTTATCTGTGGACGGACGACAAAAAAAATGCTTGACAAAAGGTATAACGTATTCTGGGTATAAAAAACTATTATTTAACAGGTATTTGTACGTGGCCGTTCTGTGGCGGTTTTTTTCTATCAGCTTACAGACTGTATCGTTAATTCAAATAGTATCGCGTTAAAAATAATAATGTCAAAAGTAATAAAGTAATAATAATAGTTTCTTCATATTTTTTTATAATTTTTTTTGCAAGACTGTGTCAAACCTGGAAACACAAGCCTGTGTCAAGCCTGATACACAAGCCTGTATTGTTGATACACTAGTCCGACACCAGCAAATACATCGTAAACATTCCAGGCTGGACATAGGCTTGTGTTACCAGGCTTGTCCCAAGCTTGTGCCCGTCGTCACTTCCTACCTGGGTATTAGGATTTTTTTCCTTCTCAAACAGCTCTTTGATGACCTCTATAAAGCTAGCTTACCAACATGGGCACAAATAAAACAGACTATACTAGTAATTTTGGGTTCTTTTGGGGCTTTTTTTTGGTGCACGGAAAAAAAAAGGTAGATAATACCGAAAAAAATGTAAAATTTACAGTTTTAAAGGCAAATTTTGTGACAGAGGATGAAAAAGGTAAATATTACGTTTTTTGCAATTAACTATAGAAAAACGCAGAAATTATCTTTTTGAAAGATAAAAACCAATGAGCTAATATTTACAATAAAAAAAGATAAAAATTAACGTTAACGATAAAGATTAACGTATCTTTGCAAAACAGTAAAAAAGTATTTTTGGTTTTTCAAAGACGTGATTTTTTTTTTTTTTTTTGGTTCTCAACTGTCTGGGCCGGGATTCAAACCTACGACTCTACCCAAACCTGTATTAAACCTATCGTTTGAAACCTCGTGCGTTATCCCCTTAAGCCATCGCGCGTTACTATAAAAGATTGAAAATTTTCGTCTTTATTAATAATGACCTTCCATCAATACAGGAAAAAGATTCGTTAAGTATTAAGGTGTATGAATCGAGACATAAATGACAAAAAACTTCGAAGTTCGTCAAATTTCTCAACAAGATTGATTGATTTTTTGTCTTTCTCGTTTTGAAAAATAGAAAAAAAAACAATTTCTAAACTTGAAAAACAACAATAAAATTATTTGTTCATTGTAAAATTAAATAATAATAAAAAAATTATGAAACAGTTGCTGAAGCAACTGTGCCTGCCCTTGCGGGGGAAATTTTAATTTCTTAACTTTAAATTTTTTATTTCTGTAATTTTCTTTTTCATCAATGTATTTTTTGTTGTGTTTTTATCACTCAGTTTTATTTTTTTTCTTCATTTTTGGATTGTTCCCTTCTTGTCTTCTTTTACCCATTTCGATTTTATTGGCTTAAGATTTCAAAACCCTGGTGAAAATAATATGGCAGATTATGTCATAATATGACATAATCTGACATCTCCTGTCATTATTACTTTTCAGAATTTATCGGAAAATGCCGGAATTTCTAAGGTTATTTGGACTTCCGACAAATTCCGACAAATGCTGACAAGATTTTTTTTGGGGGATTATGCCATATTATGAAATAATCCGCCATTTTTTAACGTCAATTTATAACATTTTATGTCATAATATGACATAATTTACCAACTTTTTATGGTATTCTATGGCATATTATGTCATAATCTGCCAATTTTTTATGGCATATTATGCCATAATATGACATAATCCCTCAACTTTTTATAGCAATTTATGGCACATTATGTCATAATATGGCATAATCCGCCGCAACTTTTTATGGCATCTGGCGAATTTCTGATATTTATTAAACATAATTATTTACGTATTTTTCATTTTTACTTCTTTCAAACAATTACGGGAAACATTGATTATTTAAATTTTTCTTTTATTATATCGTCATATTTTTTGGATATGAATATGATGGATCCATATCGTATATATAAGAACTAGTTGTGAGATGACCACATGCGAGAAACTTTAAAAAGCAATGTACAAGAAGAAATGTAAAAAAAATGGTACCTCTCGAAAAATTTCTTGCGTAATAATTTGATAAAAAAGTCACATAATTAAAACAACGACGTGGCCGAGAAGAAAACATTTACTAAAAAAATTATTATCAAAATGATTACGCCATTACAAAATTTTTAGATGTCAGAATATGGCATTTTCTGGCAAATGAAGTTCGTCAGAATATGCCATATTCTGTCATATTCTTACATGATTTTTGTATGCCAGAATATGCCATTATCTGGCAAATGAATTTTCGTCGAAATATGGCATATTTTGTCATATTATGTCAGATTATGTCATATTATGCCATATTATGACATAATTCGCCAAATTATTTTCACCACGAAAATTCTCTTGTATCTGTTTTCAAATTGATTAAAAATGATAGATGTTTTTTTTTTTCTATTGATGATGTGGAGTTGTTGCATTGTTTTCGTTTTTATTTTTATGTCATCAATTTTTGGTTATTATATGATGTTTTTAATTTGACTGAAATGGATTCTGATTATTCTCTACATTATTATATCTTAGGTCACATATATTATATTATTTTTTTCTGTTTTTTTTTAAATTTGTCATTTCATTTTGATTTTTGTTTGTGATTTATTCGATAATTTCTCTTAGATTTCTATTCACATAATAGAGGTGGTAACATAATTGAAATCATATTTTTTTTTATATATCCAGTAGTTTTTCTTTCATATTTTTCCATATTTATCATATTTTTTCTTATATTCAGTGATTTTTCCATGATATTTTCCTATTTTTTTTTTACATTTTTTTTTATATTTAGTGATATTTTCCCATATCGTATTTTTCTTTATATTCAGTGATTTTTCTTCCATATTTACTGATATTTTTCCATAATTATCGGATTTTTCTTTATATTCAGCGATTTTTTCTTTATATTTACTGATATTTTCCCATATTTATCTTTTTTTTTTTTTATATTCAGTGATTTTTCTATATTTTCTTTTATATTTAATGATATTTTTCATATTTATCGTATTTAGATTAAGGGACTTAGAAAATTTTCGGGGGGGTCCAGATGAAAAGCGAAAACAATAGGAAATTAAAATTCCCTAAAAAAAGAAAACGCAATCAATTATTAACATAGACATTTAAGTTTTAATAATAATTTTACAATAAACAATTAATTTTATTGTTATTTTTCGAGTGATATTTTTTTTTACAGTAATATTGAAGTTTGTCTTGTCTTCTTTAAAACAAAAAAAAAAAAAAAAAAGAAATATATTAGTATTATTAAAATAGAAATTTAATTTTTAATAATAATTTTACAATAAACAATTAATTTTATTTTTATTTTTCAAGTTTATGAATTTTTTTTTCACAGTCATATTGAAGTTTGTCTTGTCTTCTTTAAAACAAAAAAAGAAATTTTAGAATCATTTAATTATCAAAATAGAAATTTAATTTTTAATATTAATTTTACAAAAAACAATTTTTTTTATTGTTGTTTTTTAAGTGATAATTCTTATCATTCAATTATATAATAGCACGTCTCAAGCCCTTTAAAACAAAAAAAAAATTATTGAAATCGGTCAACTATTGAAGCTAGTATCCAATTGTTATTTGTTAATATCAATTTAACAATAAACAATTCTTTTACAAATATACAATTATTCTTCGGCCGCGCATGTTTCGAAAACGAAATTCGGCTCAGAGTTTGATTTGAAAGAAAAAAGGAAAGATATATATTTAAAGAAGACAGATATAATAGGAACCGAATGAACGAGCGTAACCGAGTGTGAGCGCGACATCAATATATTTCCCTCTCAACTTTCCCCTGAAACTTTTAGCGCCCCCACTACTCACAACGATTACGCGATTAATTCAAACTTTGAACCTTGATATTAAATCAACCCTTCTATAAAAAAAAAAAACTAAAAAAACCAAAATATTGCAAATTTTTTTCTCTACAAAAAGTTACTAAACTTTATCCCTGTAGAATTATTTTTTCTGTTTTTTTTAAAATAAACTTTATTTATTTTTTTTCAATCCTTTCCCGGGGGTTGATGCAATTTTTTTTTACACATCTTGAATCAGCTAGTCTCAAGGAACCTACCCATATTTTTCATTTTTCTTGTTGAGAAATTTGACGAACTTCGAAGTTTTTTGACTGGACTATGTATATAATAATATATTGTGATACTAGGGGGTTAAGTAGTGTTTGATAAAATTCTGCTTAACCCCATAATCTCACATATATTTTTCCTCACGTGGGCATTTTTTTTCTACTTTTTTAAACGCGTTTGTTGTGGTAAAGTGAATTATTATCTCACTTTTCGCTGTACACGTCTTTTTCACTTTAACCGAAACTTCCGGTAAAATGATTTTTACGGTAAAATGAAAGTTACGCACGGTAAAGTGAAAAAGACGTGTGGAGCGGAGAGTGAGATAATAGTTCACTTCACCACCGCAAACGCGTGGAAAAAAGTAGTAAAAAAAATGCCTCAGTGAGGAAAAAAAAATTAAAAACTTTAAAATGTTTAAAAATTAAAATCTAACCGATTATTCAGAATTTTGTAATGTATTTCAGCTAATTTAGCTAGAATTAGTAGAGGATAAAATCAAATAAATTGATTTATAATTTTTATAATGATTTCCGAGCCATCTGATAGAATTATTTTAATTTACTTGGGCAATTATAGCTAAGAAATTTATAGAGATTTGTGAGAAAGTTATAACTTTTTCTTAGCTACTGCATTTCCTTAGTATTTGACTATATATATAATATAAAATACTAAGGAAAAGCAGTAGCTAAGGAAAAAATGAAGCTAAGGAATTAATGTTGCTTAAAACATAATTCTTCTGGCAATATTAATTCCTTAGCTACATATTAATTTATTTAACAAACAAAATACATGTAATTTTATTTTTAAAAAATAAAAATGTCCAAGGAAAATCAGTAGCTAAGAAAAAGATGGAGCTGAGGAATTAATGTTGCTTACCACATAATTTCTTTTCCTCATATATTTATTCATTGAATAAATAAGATTTACGTAATCCATTTCGATAAATTAAAATACCAACTGGCACATGATTCTCTCTGGAATTCCAAAGTTACCTTTGAAAAAGGTAAATTTTACGGGTTCTACTCGTAACGGTTTGCATCAGTAACTCGTCGGTAAGCATGGTCACACGTAATGTATGCCTAGCGAGAGGGGCAAAAATTAACTTGAAAAAACGGAATTTTTCCTTTTTGAAGATACAATTTCAAAACTGTAAGTTAAATCTTTGAAAATTTTTTTCTATCAAGATAAACCAACGCTACTAGGGCCATAATTCTGTGCAATTTATGTGTAATTTAGAGTATAAATTTCAAGTAAATCGGATGATCTCTTTTTTTTTAATCAATTAATTTTTTCTTCTCTACCTGAAAGCCAAGATAGCACAACTTTTTTTTTTATCAAGATTAAACGACGCTAATAGGGCCATAATTTTGTACAATTTATGTGTAACGTAGGTTATAAATTTCAAGTGAATCGTATAATAACTTTTTTTTCGAATCAATTAACTTTATATTAACAATATTATTATAATTAAATTATATTATTTTAGTAGAGATATTAAAATAGTTACACAACTGCAATATCAATTGAAACGTATCATATAATAAAATCAAAGAAAGCAGCAATGTTTGTAAAGCAATTTTATTTTTTTGCACTTGCTTTAACTGCAGGTGAGCCAGGTAAAAAATCGAAATTGTGAATAGCTAGCAAGTCTGATATTCTTTGTTTTATTATATCAAGTTAATTTATATATCCCAATAGAATTAATTGTCGCTAATTCGAGATATTAATTTTTGAAAATTCAATACACCATCATTTGACTGATAAAGTAAGAGTTCGAATCCCGGATGAGGCAACTATTATTAGTCCCCAGCCTACGGACTACAAGCAAATAAAATAACTTGATAGAAAACGATACCAGTTGTCTTGACAAATATTCAAAAGAAGTTGAAACCCCCTAGCGGGCTTCAGAGCTTTATTAACGCTCCTTCGGCTCTAATACTTAGTCTACGTTAATTTCATCAAAAGTTATTCAAATTATTCTTTTTCGTCAACAAGTTTAGTTCTAGGCTGAGTTTTCAACACCCAGCCTACATAAAAATTGCACAAGTGTAATAAAGCTCATGAGAATTATGATGACAATAGGCCGAAAGATAATGAAAATTGAAAAGAAAAAACTAATACCTTAATACTTGTGAGGATGTTATCAGCTTCTTTTACACCGAAAAATCTAATAATTTGTCCAACAGTACCTTCACCACAATCCAAAACAATGCTTGAACTCTGATCAATTCTTAGAAGCAATCCAGACGTATTTCTAACTTTATTTGGTATAGAAGATCCCGTACCAAGTACTATAAGCTTTGGAAATTCAGATTGATCATTTGAATTTTTTAACTGATTGTTTATGTCAATCTTCAAATTTTCGAGTGTCTCTTGAAAACCTTCGATACTGAAAACTTTTGCGATATCCGCATTTGAATCAATTTTTACAATCTGTGACGAATCCAGACCCGTAAGAGGTCTCAAATGTATGTAATCCAATGTTTGCGCTCGATAAATTTTTAAACTATCTTCAACACACTCTTTATCAATATTTTTTAATAACTCATTATCGTTTAAGTTTTTATCGTATATAGTTGGAAATATATTTGGATGAAGAAGTGTTAATTGATGTTGAATTCGATGGAGCGCTTCATAACTATAACAATTATTATACTCATTAATAATAATATGTTCAGTTGTTTTGGGAAATTTTATCATCCAGTCACGATATTTTTTTGAGTTAAGAATATTTTCTGGTGTAAAATGAACAATAAACATTGCTTGATTTTCTAATTTTCCCGTCGACTGATAATCATCAAAGCTTTTATTTTTAATCAATGAATTCAGATAATCATCATCAGGTATTTCCAGAACTGAAAATAAAAAATATTGTTAATCATATGTGATCAAAATCAGTAATGATGTAAAAAAATATGATTGAAGACATTTTTTTTACCAATAAAAACTGGTCCTGGTATATCTGGAGTATGAACATCCTCACTTTTAACAATTGTACCATCAGGGAGAGTTACATCTTGACCAGTTTTTAATTCACTACAAATCGGACCAGACTTGACACCATAGTCTACTAGTTTTGATAAATCAAGACTACCCGGTTGTTTATGCAATTTGCAAATATATACGATACAACCATGTATTTTATCGACCGTTTTTTTGTTATTATAAGAATTGAAATATTTAGTTGGTAAATTATTACTTCGAGAACTAACATTTCTTTCACTTCTTTTATTAAATTCATGTAGATAATAATCGGCGCCATCAGCATCAACAATCATACCATAATCAACTTTGCTGTTTTTTTGTGTTTTTGTTAAATTAACATATTGAACTGACATACATGAATCTTTAAATTCGTTGTTATCATCACAATTATTTTCAGTGACTGATAAATCCTTAAGTAAGATAAATCTACGTGTTGCATGAAATAATTCAGAGATTCCTCGTGGACCATGAAGATTAATATTTGGTACGCCACAATCTTGAATCGTCAATGCCATTCCTGGTAATCCACCCATGTTTTTCCAAGTTGGCATGGTAAAAAAAATATGGTCAAGTTGACCAATTTTCAGATGATGCTCATTAGCAAGTCGTTGGCTACCTTCACCACAATTAAATAAATATTTTGAAAAATTTGTCGAAACATATAAACTACTTGGTACTCCTTTTGTTCCACTTCCTAGTATCTTGAATTTAATGCAACGTTAATTATTTGAATGTTTACTTATTCGTTTGGTTTTATAAAAAATTTCAAGTTACCTGGAGATAAATTTTTCCTGGCACATTGTTTTTATCAAGTATTTTTGAACGCTTTCCATGTTTAGCCTTTTGTAATAATTTCTGCACTTGTTTTTGTGACATGTCACTTTTACTGAGACTACTTTTCGAATAATAATTATTGTCCATCGAGACGGTAGTTTTTTGTAATCTACATAATAAGTTTTTTATTGCTTTTGATTTTTCTATAATCATTTAAAATCGTTTTTTTATACGAAGTTAGTAGGTTCTAATCAAGAGAATTAGAATATGCTAAAAATTACTAGAAATAGAGTTGACAAACTCACTACAGTTGAGCTTGCCAAATGCCAATGTTAATTTCGGGGTTAGGAGTTAGGAGTGTTAGGACAACGCAGGGGTATAGCACCATATATTTAATACTACTGTATATTGCGCATACTGCATAGGGTATGATTTTGTTCGGATTCATTACGGTGCAGACAATCTCTCTGTCGCAGTCATACTGCTCGACAAAAATCTTTTGCGCATGTCCGAATTATTATTCAGGATGATTCGCATTCGCGTCGTGAGTCGCTCGGCACTGACGCAGGCACTTGCGACTTTTCTAAAACGAAGACGCAGAATGCTTGCGGCTTGACGCAGAGCCCGCGACACCACCTTGCGTCTTTTTCGAAATAATAATCCGCCATTGTTGTTGACATATATTTATTTGTTTACATATTGTGCAACAACCTAACCCTCAAATAATAAATATGTCAACAACAATGGCGGATTATTATTTCGAAAAAGACGCAATCAACTGCAAGCATTCTGCGTCTTCGTAAATGCAACCTCACTAAATAAACAACTAGAGATGTAAAAATACCGGTATTTTTTTTTTTCGGTATTAATACGGTATTGATACGGTATCACCGTATTTAATACCAAATGGGTGTTCTGCAGTGATGGGTAAATGGTCGATTTTTGAGGTTTCTTACACTTACAGTAAGATACTGTAAGATACTGTAAGAAACTGTAAGATACCTGAGACGCCATTTTTGAACATTCTTACCGACTGTCGACTCGACAATTAGCTGTCATTGCTCGATATATGTTGGTACATGTATTTTATTTGTTAAATAAATATATAAGATATCAAGGAGAAGCAGTGGCTAAGAAAAGATGTAGCTCGGAAATTAATGTTGCCAAACAATTATGTTTTAAGAAAGTAATGTTGCTTGAAACAGAATTTTTTTGGCAACTGTAATTCCTTAGCTACATCTTTTCCTTAGCTACTGCTTTTCCTTGGACAGTTTTATTTATCAAATAAATAATATACATGTAATTTTATTTAAAATAAATAAAAATGTTCAAGGAAAAGCAGTAGCTGAGGAAAAGATGTTTCTAAGGAATTAAGGTTGCCAAAGAATTATATTTTAAGCAACATTATTTCCTTGAAACATAATTTTTTGGCAACCTTAATTCCTTAGCTACATCTTTTCCTTAGCTACTGCTTTTCCTTGAACGTTTGTATTTTTAAAAAATAAATTTACATGTATTTTATTCATAAAATAAATAAAAATGTCCAAGGAAAAGCAGTAGCTAAGGAAAAAATGTAGCTAAGGAATTGAGGTTGCCAAAGAATTATGTTTAAAAAAAATAATGTGGTTTAAAATATAATTCTTTGGCAACCTTAATTCCGTAACTACATCTTTTCCTTAGCTACTGCTTTATTAAAAAATAAATTTACATGTATTTTATTCATAAAGTAAATAAAAATATCCAAGGAAAAGCAGTAGCTAAGGAAATAATGTAGCTAAGGAATTGAGGTTGCCAAAGAATTATGTTTAAAAAAAATAATGTGGTTTAAAATATAATTCTTTGGCAACAATCCTATACTCCTGGACATTTGTATTTTTAAAAAGTAAATTTACATGTATTTTATTCATAAAATAAATAAAAATGTCCAAGGAAAAGCAGTAGCTAAGGAAAAGATGCGTGGCTAAAGAATTACAGTTGCTTAAAAAATAATTCCTTATACCCACTGCAGCAACTGTAATTCCTTAGCTCCATCTTTTCCTTAGCTGCTGCTTGTTCTTGGGATTTTTATTAGGGAATTTTAATTTCCTATTGTTTTCGCTTTTCTTCTGGACCCCCCCCCCCCAACCATGGTAGACACCCCCCCTAAAAAATTTTCTAAGTCCTTTAATCTCAACCATGGTAGACACCCCCTCAAAAAATTTCCAAGTCCCTTAATCTTAACCAATACGATATATATGGAAAATATAGATAAGTCACTGAATATAAAGAAAAAAAAAGATAAATATGGGAAAATATCAGTAAATATAAAGGAGAATATAGGAAAGGGACTGAAAATAAAGAAAAAAACGATAAATATGGGAAAATATCGGTAAATATAAAGGAAAATATAGAAAAGTGACTGAATATAAAGAAAAAAAGATAAATAAGAGAACATATCAATTACACCCCCAAAATTTTCGAAGTTCCTTAATTAATCTAAACAAAATGAATATGGAAAATGAAGGAAAATATAGAAAAATAAAGAATATATAAACGAATAAACGAAAATATAGAAAAATCACTGAATATAAAGAAAAATACGATAATTATAGGAAAATATTAGGAAAATATGAGTAAACAAAAAAGAAAAGTATAGCAAAATATCATGGAAAAATCATATTTAGCAACAAGATTTTTCAACAAAAAGATTTTAAAAAAATTATTAACGTGATAAATTATTAAATATTTAAGTTAAACAAATTATATACGATCACTGGAGGATTAGTGAGAAAAATTGATGAACAATACCCATCAATAAATAATAAAGAAATAATGATACCAGTAGAAGCTTATATAAAATTCGATGACGATGAGGAAAATGAAAATATACCAAAAATTAATTTCGAGATTAAAAAAAATACAAGGAATTGTACATCTACCAATTAATTCATTTGCAGGCAAAATAATTTTAGCGAAAAAAAAAAAAAAAAAAAAAAGAAAACTATTCAATAATAATAATGACATTATTTAGATATCATCGCAATCATAATAGCAATAAATAAAGTGGAATTTATATATGCAATGTCAGGACGGTTATTGAAATGAAGAACAATAACATTAGTAGACGACAGTGATTATGAAGTAAAATAAAATTTGAATGAAAAAAAGTTTGATTAAACTAAACAAAGATAATAAATTTACCAGAGGAAATATATTTTAGATTGAACTAACTTTATGGAATGAAGAGGCAGAAAATTTCTAGGGAAAAAAGGGTGATGTGATAGCATCAAAGGAATTAAAAATAAATGAATATAAAAAAATTAAAAATATAACGACGACTTCAGCAACAACTAAAACGTTAAATCCTGATTCAACCGAGAGAAAAAAGTAAATAAAATAAATACAATCGAACTCGACAATTTTGTAATAAATATTTAACATTGACAGGCTAAAATCATAGTACAACAAAATGAACAAAAACGGAGAGTTTATAAGGTTAGAAGAAAGCGATTCTGGACATGGAGATGACCCATTAGAAGGAACAAGCAAAATGAATGAAAATTAAATAAATTTTAGTTGTAACAATAATCATTGTAACGATAGAGAATGAAATAAATTTGTAGTTACGAATTTCAATATATATTAAAGAAGAAATTAAAATTCCCCCCGCAGGGAAGGCACAGTTGCTTCAGCAACTGTATGATCATTTTTTTTATTTAATAAATAAATGACATGTATATATCGAATAAAAAAAAAATTGTGGCATGAAGGTTCCACTAAAAAATCATAGGAGGCGCTGGGAACGCAGTGTAAGATACCTCGATGTATGAAACCAATGATGTAAGATACAGTATCTTACATGGTATCTTACCCATGTAAGATACCAAGGTATCCTACCTACCCAACACTGGTGTTTTGTATGTTAAAATACGGTATCAAACTGAATTTTTGATACGATACCGTATTAATACCAAATACACCCCTATAGATGTAAAAAATACGGTATCAAAAGTTCAACATTGAGTGGCGCTAGTGTCAGTTTTACTGTCCGCCATCTTTTTTGTGCCGAACTTCAAACATTTTTAGTATTAAAATAAATGAAGCGAATTAATTATTTAATTATCAAGTCTAAATAATTAATTATTAAAATTAATAACATAATTATTTACAGACAATAAACAGACAAAAAAATATAAACTAACCTCGTTTGCTTATGCCACAGTATATTTTTAATTTAGATTTATTAAATTTCGTATAAATTAACATGTGACAACTTCCTTTTCTTAGCTACCATTTGTCCTATAGCTTTTTATTAATTTAATCAAATAAAAAGCTATGGGAAAAATATTAGCTAAGAAAAGAATGTTGCCTGCATGTTTATTCCTTACGCAAAATTAATTTCGTATAAATTAACATGTGACAACTTCCTTTCCTTAGCTACCATTTGTCCTATAGCTTTTTATTAATTTAATCAAATAAAAAGCTATGGGAAAAATATTAGCTAAGAAAAGGATGTTGCCTGCATGTTTATTTCTTTGGCAAAATTAATTTCGTATAAATTAACATGTGACAACTTCCTTTTCTTAGCTACCATTTTTCCTATGACCATTTATTTATTTAAATAAATAAAAAGCTATGGGAAGAATATGAGCTAAGGAAAGGATGTTGCCTGTATGTTATTTCTTTGACAAAATTAATTTCGTATAAATTAACATGCGGGACAATGCATGCAAACGCATATAGGGGATATTACCATATCCGCACCCGTATTCAGAGGATGTTTTCATTAGGGCGTTTTTTTCCGATGGTGGCGTTTGTGAAGCTTTTCGGTTTACATAACCTTAGAATAACCATTATATAACGCGGTCAGAGACAGTTGTTTTTGCGCACATTGCATCCGCCAGGTAACGGTTCCCTGGTGAAAATAATATGGCGGATTATGTCATAATATGCCATAATATGCCATAAAATGACAGGAAAATTATGGCATATTATGCCATATTATGGCATAATATGACATAATCTGACATCTTCTGTCATTATTACTTTTCAGAATTTGTCGGAAAATGCCGGAATTTCTAAGGTTATTTGGACTTCCGACAAATTCCGACAAATTCTTACAAGATTTTTTTTTGAGGATTATGCCATATTATGTCATATTATGACATATTATGACATAATGCGCCATTTTTTAACGTCAATTTATGGCATTTTATGTCATAATATGACATAATTTACCATCTTTTTATGGCATTCTATGGCATATTATGGCATATTATGACATAATCCGCCAACTTTTTATAGCAATTTATGGCACATTATGTCATAATATGGCATAATCCGCCGCAACTTTTTATGGCATTTTATGGCACCTGGCGAATTTCTGATATTCATTAAACATAACTATTTACGTATTATTCATTTTTACTTCTTTCAAACAATTACGGGAAACATTGATTATTTAAATTTTTGTATTATTATATCGTCATATTTTTTGGATATGAATATGATGGATCCATATCGTTATCGTATATATAAGAACTAGTTGTGAGATGACCACATGCGAGAAACTTCAAAAAGCAATGTACAAGAAGAAATGTAAAAAAAATGGTATCACTCAAAAAATTTCTTGCGTAATAATTTAATAACAAAGTCACATAATTAAAACAACGACGTGACCGAGAATAAAATATTATTTACTAAAAAAACTATTATCAAAATGATTTTGCCATTACAAACTTTTTAGATGTCAGAATATGCCATATTCTGACATATTCTGACATATTCTTATATGATTTTTGGATGCCAGAATATGACATTTTCTGGCATATGAATTTTGTCGGAATATGTCAGAATATGCCATATTATGACATATTCTGACATATTCTTACATAATTTTTGGATGCTATTTTCTGACAAATGAATTTTTGTCGGAATATGTCAGAATATGGCATATTATGACATACTCTGACATATTCTCACATGATTTTTGGATGCCATAATATGCCATTTTCTGGCAAATGAATTTTGTCGGAATATGTCAGAATATGGCATATTCTTACATGATTTTTGGATGCCAGAATATGCCATTTTCTGGCAAATTAATTTTGTCGGAATATGTCAGAATATGCCATATTATGACATATTCTGACATATTCTCACATGATTTTTGGATGCCATAATATGCCATTTTCTGGCAAATTAATTTTGTCGGAATAGCCAAATTATTTTCACCAGGGTTACCCAACCACGAAGAAACCTTATAAAAACTTAACCCCAAAATAACCTGATTTCAACCCACGAAACGGGTTGGGTCATACCGTTAGGGTTAGATTACTCCAATCTAAACAATCTTGTTGTATAATAAAGATAAAATAAGTACATAGTTTATTTATATATATTCATAATAATATAATAATAATAAAATAATGAAATTTAAGTCAAGAAAATAATGCATATTATTTTAATGATAATTACTATGATTTTTAGGTATGGCTACTAAAATGGTATTCGGTAATTGACATATATATAAAAAATAAACTTTAAAAATGTTTTTAAACTATAACAATATCAACAAATTTATTATATTAAAGGTAACTTACAATTATCTGTAAATAACAAACTGAAACAAATAATGATTAACATAGTTCAAAATTTGTTTTTAAATTACTTTATTTTTGTTATTATTTGATAGATGCTGAATTGTTAATATTGGAGTCAACTTTTTTCAAAGCACTTATGAATTGAAATATAGAAAAAATTAATTCTAAAAATAACGAACATGTTTATACGAGTGTTGGGGTGCATTCCTTTAATAAAAATTTTTTTTTCGTTTTGCAATTTCGCCCTGTGATACCGACTAAAAACTAAAAACAGAAACAACGACAAAAGTGATAAATTTCTCTATGCAATATTCCAGGCTTTACAGTTTACGATAATGTGTGGTACGACCTATGTGACAATAACAAACAATCACAACAAGTCAATTTTCTATTTATTTCAGTTTGATATAAACATTGAACAGTTATCCATCTAATAATTGGAAGCCAAAAAAAATAATGTCATGTGCCAGTACTGCCACTACAAGAAACAGCTTTTTCCTATAAAATTTTGGCCGGTATTACAGGGCGAAATTGCAAAACGAAAAAAAATTTTTTATTAAAGGAATGCACCCTTGTATTTCCGACAATATTATTTTTTTTTTTTAAACTAATTTTAATCAAGATTTCTTTTTCGATATGAATTCAATTGATAAATATTTTTATTATTGAATCATGATCAACCTTGATTTTTTTAATTTTTTTTTATAATCATGTATACTTTCGCGGATACTTTTTCCGTAAAATTGTAATTTTTTTCTTTAATCTATTTTTTTCTTTAATCTTCTTTAATCAACAATGATAAAGAAAGATAAACATTGCACCTACACATGTAAAGATACCGTTTCATATATTATCACACGTACGTAACTACCACAGCTAAAAGTGGTCCAAGCCTCGCAGCAGAGCTATCTACAGGCCAAAATAGAACTAATTCACCTTGTTGGTTTTTGTAGCGTTTTTGGCTCGATAGCCCCATTTAAGTTCGTCCTCTTGTTCTCTATTCTTCATGATACGGGTGCAGAGACACCCCATTTTTTTGTTGGTTTCTTATATATTTATATATATCGTCGAGTTAAAGAAAAAAGTCAAAAAAAAATTTCAATATCTCGAATAGTTTTCGAGGTGCGATAATTTAAAAATTTCGATATATCGATTTTTTTGATTTTTTAAAATTTTAATAATGAAAGTTGCTAGACCTCGTCAAAGAGAAAAAAAGCCTATATAAAAACTTCGATATCTCGGATAGTTTTCGAGCCATCGATATTTTTTTTCTAACTTAGCATGTATAGCTATATTTTTTATTTAGCTACACCTTTTCCTTAGTTTTAATTATAGATAAACAAACAATACCTACATATTTTTACAAGCCAAAATATTTTACTTAGTCAATAATCCATAAACTATTCGAGATATCGAAGATTTTATATAGGATGTTTTTTTCTCCTCGACGAGTTCTATTGAATTCCATTATTGAAATTAAAAAAAATAAAAAAAAGGATGTATCGAAATTTTTAGATTATCGCACCTCGAAAACAATTCGAGATATTGAATTTTTTATTTAGACTTTTCTCTTTAACTCGACGAGTTTAATCAAATGCCGTTACTAGATTCCATAAATAATTATTATTTTACAAAGTATATTTACATAACCGATAAATAGCCGTATTTTTCATATTAAACTCAATTTTTAACCACTTTGCGCATTCGTAGGAATTTTTTCCGTAATCCTGAGAAAATTTCCTATAAGAAACCAACAAAAAAATGGGGTGTCTCGGATATCGTAATCTTGCCCGCATATATAAACATGAAGCGTCCGTGAAAAAACCGCAGTCCAATTAATTCACAGCACTCGGGCAAAATTAAAGATTACATTTTACAGCCGATGAGGGCGTTCGAAAATGTTGTTTGAGAGGATGTTCTCATTAGGGCGTTTTTTTTTCCGATGGTGGCGTTTGGGAAGCTTTTCTATGTGAAATCTATATAAAAAAAATTTTGTCAAGCGCCAACAGCGGAAAAAAAAAGCCCTAATGAGAACAATTTTGCCCCGTGAATACGGCAGTCTAATTCACAGGGCATTACAATTTAGGGCTTTTTTTCACCACTCACGGCGCTTGTGAAGCTTTTGTATGTAAAATCTATATAAAAAAAATTTTTACAAGCGCCATTAGCGGCAAAAAAAAGCCCTAAATTGTAAAAAATTTGCCCTGTGAATTGGACTGCTGAGCGCAAGAAGACTATGTAGAGACTTCTTGGCTGAGCGACTAAAGATGCGAATGCGGAATGCGAATCATCCTTGAATTTTACACATAACAGTGATTTTCTAGAAAATTGAATTCGATTGAAATAAAATGAAACTGATTTTCAAAAATATTGAAAAGGACTATGGAGGGTAAGTTAAGATCTTGTGATCACTGTTACTGAATATTTATAATTGTACATTGCAGGACCGTTGCATTGGTGCCAGAAAATCCCGAAGACATGTGGCATGCTTACAACCTTATTTGTGAATGCGATCGTGTTTCTGGTTCGACAATCAGGTAGCCTTAATTATTTTCAAATATGTGATTAGCTTCAACTTCAAAAATTTCTTAGTATCTCCACGTTGTCGTTTGCTGATGCATCTCAATTGCAGAAAAGTCCAGACAGAAAGCTCAACTGGTAGTACAAACAGTACTAGAGTACGCACAACACTGACTATTGCTGTTGAAAATATAGATTTTGATACTCAAGCGTGTACTCTCCGACTGAAAGGAAGAAACATTATTGAAAACCAATATGTTAAGGTTAATTATTGATATTTTTTTTTAATTTAAGTTAAGTGTTACCGTTCTCGAAATCTGTATTTGATCATTTCCTGGGTATTCCAGATGGGAGCATATCATACTTTAGATATCGAGCAAAATCGTCAGTTTGTACTTGAAAAAATAAAGTGGGATTCAATCGCTCTAGACAGGATAGACATGGCATGCGACGTAAATCAAAATGCAGATGTAGCAGCTGTTGTAATGCAGGACGGCATCGCTAATATATGTTTAATTACATCAAATATGACGATCGTCCGTGCTAAAATCGATCAAGTTATTCCAAAAAAACGAAAAGGCATGGTAACGCAGCATGAAAAGGTCTGTTGAAAATATTAAGAGTACGTTCTAATTTATTTTTGGAAAATCTATTTTTTTATCTGGGTGAAAAGAGCTTTTTTTTTTTTGCCTACAACAGGGTCTACACCGGTTTTACGAAAGTGTAGTTCAAGCAATCCTTCGACATGTGAATTTTGATGTTGTTAAGTGTGTTATCATTGCTAGTCCTGGATTTGTCAAAGACCAATTTATGGAATACATGACTCAACAAGCTATAAAATCTGATAATAAATTGCTAATGGAAAACAAAAGCAAATTTATGCTTGTACACTCAAGCTCGGGGTTTAAACATTCGTTGAAAGGCAATACATAAATATATATATATAAAAACTAACTCCAAAATTATTAATAATGAATTTAAAACAAATATATACGTATATACTTTTGTATTATAGAAATTCTAGCTGAATCAACGGTAGTGTCTCGAATCTCTGATACAAAAGCAGCAGGTGAAGTAAAAGCACTTGAAAACTTCTATGCAATGCTACAAACTAATCCGTCAAGAGCGTTTTATGGCAAAAAACACTGCCAAGTTGCTGCTGCGTCACAAGCGATCGAGACTTTACTCGTATCTGACAAATTATTCAGGTATGGATGTAAAATAATACAACATTTATTTTTATGTGACTGATTAAAGGAAGATTTTATCCTTGATAGATGTCAAGACATTTCTACTAGAAAGGAATATGTTGACCTTGTTGAGAATGTTCGTGAAGCAGGAGGTGATGTGAAAATATTTTCGAGCATGCATATATCAGGAGAGCGTAAGTTTATTTAGTACTCATACCCTTTTTTACATTTTCAATATTTTATTTAACTTGCCATCCTGTATACGGTTTTACATCATAGAATTTTTAAGGTTGCTTCTGTATTGATAAAAATTCGCTAACAATTTTTTCACGATGGTCTTATCTTTCAAACAAAATATTCGATATACTCAATCATTTTGCAATTTTTTTTTTCACAGATTTTTTGAATTAATTATTTTAAAGTCGACAAGTTTAACATACTCGAACTCATGTTTTTATTTTTAACTTTAAGTTAAGGTTGTTTTCAAATGAAATTCCCGTAATTTAATTTTCGATTTTTTTTTTTAATGTTTAAATGGAATAATTATCTATTTGGTGGAATTTTTTCGTAATTTTCCTCTGCGTCAAAATCCAGATAATTAGTGTCAAAGTTGATAACTTTAACACGCAAGCATAGGGAGTATAGGTACGTTTGCGCTTGTACTTTTAAAACTCTTAATTTAAATTTTGATTTTTTTCTACAGATTTGTACACTTTACAAATACGAAATCAATGAAAAAAAAATTATCCATTTCTTCAGTGCCGTTTAAAAGATATTGGCTAATTACTTTTTAAATTTACGGGTTTCAGCCGGCTGAATTACATTGAAAATTTGGGGTACGTTCCAATACGGATCTGACTAGAGTGGGTATAAGCAGAGTGAAGCCACCGAGGTCCCATTAGTCCGACATTTTCTGCTCGCCGTATGGAGCGAGTATAAGAGGTTTTCGTCACTTCCGAGCTCACCGTATGGAGTGGGTATAAGAGGGTTCCGTCACTTCCGCACCCGTATTCAGAGGATGTTCTCATTAGGGCGTTTTTTTTCCGATGGTGGCGCTTGTGAAGCTTTTCTATGTAAAATCTATATAAAAAGTTCACAAGCGCCGCCATCGGAAAAAAAAAGCCCTAATGAGAACATCCTCTGAATACGGGTGCCGAGATAAAAATCATCTATGGCTTCACTCTGCTTATACCCACTCTAGATCTGACCTATTCACCGTGGCATCTGGTGGCGCACAGTGAACTATTTCCAGCACCCGTATTCAGAGGATGTTCTCATTAGGGCGTTTTTTTTCCGATGGTGGCGCTTGTGAAGCTTTTCTATGTAAAATCTATAGTTCTATCGGCTCGCTTGTAAAACTTGTAGCTCATGTACAAACATATCTCATCATATAAAATCAATCGCGTCAAGAACACATTGAAGCTCTGATGAGTGTCTACTGTAAAATCTATATAAAAAGTTGCCATCAGCTAATGAGAACATCCTCTGAATACGAGTGCCGACCATTAAAACTACATTGAAAAATTTTATATGGTGTCATGGTAGAAATACTACAGGTATGGCAGTGCGCAGCCTGGTTTGGCCGCCGTGAATTGACCAATCAAAAGGTCGCCTTCTCGCCACAAAAATGGAAGACTTTATGCGCGCGCGATACAAATTCGTTAAGAAAATTTTCAAGTTTTTTTTTAATTTTTCAGAAGTTATCATATTTATTCAACTAGATTTGGTATATTTTATAATGATTCACATACATCAATAATAAAAATTAATTATTTATATTAAATAAATGAATCCAAGTATAATAAATACAACACAACCTCTATTGTTTGTGGCCTCAAAAAAAACAACAACAATGAAAATATTATAATTTATTTGTTAAACTGTCTTGGTTTTTTTATTTTTTTGATTTTTTATAAACATGCTCCACATATATTTATTAGTATTTACAACAATATAAAAAATAGTTGTCAAAACAGTATGTTAGAGAGAGAGGATCTTATAATAGAGATTGCGTGTTAGAAAGAAAAGCAAAACAGCTCGATGGCGCGTTCTTGATTGGTTGAAAAAATAAGGCTGCGCAGAACGCGACGAAAAAAGCATGGACTACTGCCATACCTGTAGTACTTCTACCATGGAACTTCCCCCTGAATGTTTATTGCTAGAGTAGTATTAGTGTCTGTAAATATAAGCCGGCAACACTCACACTACTTATGACGCATCAGTAAAGTGAAAAGATTTTAGGCATGAGGGGGCGCTATAATTTTTTTATTTAACATACGTTTGCAAGTACCCTTGTGAACCCAAAACGTCGCCCGGTCATGCGATTTAAAAACAACCTTAAGTGGACATATTGAAGAATTAATCATTCGCAATTGATCTGTTTTTCAATAACTTATATTAATACACATATTCTAAAATACTCGAAATCTTGTATGTAAGTTAGAGTCCAATTATTCAAAGCATAAGGTTTTAATTATTAGATTGTAATATAATTTTAAATAACTTATTTTCCAAATACTGTCAAAAACTAATGCGTGGAATCCAAAAACCGTAACAATAGTTAAGGTCGAAAGTACCGATAATTTCCCGTTGTTTAATTTTTGATTTTTTGGGCTTAAATGAAAGCCTGAATAATTATCTATTTTGATGAATTTTTTCAAAATTTTAATGCGTGGTTTTTTTTAGATAATTGATGTCAAAGTTGACAACTTTAACACACTCGGATAGGGATGGAACACACATTTACGCTCGTAGTTGAAAAAATTGTTGTTTAATATTGCTGTTTTTTTAATCATTTTATAGTACTTTTCAATACGAATATTTTAAGCTCATATAGATCCTTTTTCTCCGTGGATTTTGAAAGATATTCAAGTTTTAATTATTAAATTTTCTATCATTAGCGGTCGTTCTCTCTCTTTTATTCGTCGTGCTGTCTCATGTTTCTTGGCTATGGTAGTATGTGTGTGCCTATCCAGATGGAATACAGATACACATACTACCAAGAACCTGTCAGTATAGTGAATATATTTGAGACAGAGGGGCACTGAGAATATTTTTTATAAGCATATGTAGATGCGCACCCTCTCGGGCCCAAACTTTGTTCGACGATGGGATGTACTTTCGACCTTAATAATATTTTGTTAGATTAAAAAAACGAATACATGGAGTACTGCAATCTATTATTTTCTAGGAGTGACGTATCAAATTTAGCTCGGAAATCTATTTGTTAAGTTCACATTGTTCTTTATATTGACATACTTTAATATTATCCAGACAAACTCGTAAGCCAATTTTCCGAAGTATAGTCATAATAATGACTGTAAAATAATTTTTTTGATTCAATGACATTCATTCTTCGACGAATTACTTTATTATTTATTGTTGTGCAATAAAAAAAACAGTTTAGACAGTTGTGTAGTGATGTGGGTTTAACAAATGATTTACTTTCTTTTATATGGAAAAAAAAAAAGGCATATCAATACTAAAGCTATATGAAAATGCAGTTGGTAACCAAATCCATTAGTTAGTTAACTAGAGTTTAATCCTTAGTTAACTGTCATATTGGACGAAAAACCGGCCCATACATTTGATGTAGTACCATACGTATGATTGTATGAAATCCCAAAAATCGTCAAATTACCCATCACTGCTCGGGGCCACAAGCCGTAAAATTTAGTAGATTTAAAATATAATAATTGCTGGTGCTAAAATTTTTACTTAAAAGTTTGACAATTTTTACTGCTGAGTTCGGTAGTTTATGCTTGATTCACCGAGAATAGAAACCGATTCTCTGCAACATTTTTTTTTTTTTGTTTACCCGCTCAAAACTCGAAAAACAATTGACAGAAGCAAAAAAGTCATTCTCAATAAATTATTTAATTTAATTTTTTAATAATAAATCTTGCCTATAACCTCATGCCTACCTTGTAAAAAACATGTTGTCTCAGATATCGGAATATCCCCCCTACCTTCAACAGATAAGGCTGTAGGAAAGCTTGAAATTACGTGCCAAGTCAATCTTTAGTCCAATTAGTCGGCCACCTTATGTGTCATAAAAAAATTTTTTTTATTGTTTACATGCTTGTAGCACGAAAACCAATGATATACAAAAAAAACGTCATTGTCGATAAGTTTGTAGAATTAAATTTGAAAAAATAATTCCCCTAGCGAAAATGGCGATACCGATCTGACAGTCGGTTTGTGCACATCTCATACAAAACCGACACATAACTATAAGAATTTCTGAGTCACAAAAATGAATAAGAAGAACATAATATTTAAAAAATAAAATATTATGTCTAAAAATTTCTAAATAATATTCTCACAATTTAAGACACATTAGAATTTTTTTTTTAAATAATTTTTTTTTTAAATAATTTTTTTATTGAAAAAACTCGATTCTGTTTGTGTATTAAAAGTGAGGTTAGCTGTCAGAATCATCTGTTCACGACTGTGAGATTTTACAATTCTCACACAATTCCGACACACGACTGTGAGAATTGTAAATCCGACACAATTCCGACACATATCCGACAGACCTACGACTGTATATTTTTATTTAGTACTAGCAGGTGTTACCCGGCTTCGCCGGCCTCGTAAGTTCAGCAATTAAATATGATTACAATGGTTCAATTGGACTCCTTATTGCTGGCAGTTTAATTTTACCATTTGCACAACATAAACCACTTGGTTCTTTTTTGTATTTTAATGCTTTGCAATAAGTACATTCATTATCCATTAAACCAATTAAAATATTATTTTCGAATTCATAGTCATATTCTTGATTATAGGAAAATGCTATCTTTTTTAAATTTTTCAAAAATTTCTTTGTCTGGTTCGTTCACTACTGTAAACTTCAGGGATATCATTATCATCGTCATCATCATCACTGTCATCATCATCAGCTTTTCTGTTTATTGTTATTTTTTTTGAACTTTTTTTTTTTTATAGAAGAATATGATGATTTTCCCAATTATTTTTCTTTTTCCCATACTAATTTTTTATAATTATATTAATAATCATTATATCTTATTAATAAAACGATAAAACTAACCTAGACCAATATATATAAACTACAATGATCACCTCATATATAAAAATCAAAAACACTCATTTATATTAGAAGTCAATATAAATTTTAAAATGGTATTTGAATTATTCTAGACATAGCAACATATCAACAAACATCAGTATTTGTTCATTTATTTTCTGTTATATAAAATAATAATAATAATAATAATAACAAATAATTTAATAACATTAAATATTGCTCACAGGGTTATTTTGACCTATTTTCAAAATATATGAACGAACTCATTGCTTACAGAGTTCTTTTTATTTGATTTTTAAGTTTTACGAAAGCTTATTGCTCACAGGGTTCTATTCGTATCATTTGAAAATTATGTGAAAAGAACCCTGTGAGCAATTAATTTTAATCGTATTATTCAAAAATCAGGTGAAAAGTAATTGCTCACAGCGTTTTTTTATTCGTATCATTTGAAAATTATGTGAAAAAAACACTGTGAGCAATGAGTTTTAATCGTATCGTTCGAAAATCAGGTAAAAACTCATTACTCACAGGGTTATTATTACTGATATTATTACACAGTGTTAATATTTTACAGTAGTTATATATCCATTCATTTGTATATATATATAGTATTTGGATAATAATAATAATATCAATAATAAAAACATTGCTCACATGGTGAAATTCTTGTCACTTCCTGTAGAACAAGGATGCATCCTGACATGAATATAATAGGCGATACGTTCTCCTTCCCGACAAAGAGATTGTATGGAAAAAAAAATAAAGTGAATAGGTCTAATAGTTTTGGAGAAAAATGGTTACCAGTATCTCGCCACTTCATTTTATTAATAAGATTTTTCAATATAAAAAATCATTTTATTAATAAAAATATTTGTTCAATAATAAAGTTATAATATATTTTGATAATTTGAAACATATCAGATTTTTTTTCTAAATAAATTTTGACAAAAAAAAAAAAGAGAAACGTCTGTGAGAATTTGCATTAAAAAAAACAAAAAATGATAGTTTTCTAATAAAATAATTTTCAAAAAATCTAATATGAAAAATACAAAATAAAAACGTACTGTCGTACGTCTGTCAGATTTTTGTCGGAATTGTGTCGGATTTACAATTTTCACAGTCGTGTGTCGGAATTGTGTGAGAATTGTAAAATCTCACAGTCGTGTACAGATGAATCTGACAGCTAACCTCACTTTTAATACATAAACAGAATTGAGTTTTTTCGATAGAAAAATTATTTTAAAAAAATTCTAATGTGTCTTAAGTTGTGAGAATATTATTTAGAAATTTTTAGACATAATATTTTATTTTTTAAATGCTAAAAAAATTCAAAATGGAGGAGTTAGAAAAAATCGATTTTTCCGGAAAATTTTATTCAGAAAAGTGACTTATAAGAACAAATTTTGATAAAAAAATATGACCATCCGGAAAAATTTTATTTTTGACTTTTTTTTTCTAGTTTTTGAAGTTCAAAATTTTTTTGAAAAATAAATTTTAATGAAAGCCATATTTTTAAAGGAATTTTAATTAGCAGATAAATTGACCGAAAAAATAATTTTTCCAAAATTTCAATAAAATTGGACCGAAAAAAAAAGTAATTTTTCCAAAAAATTTTTCAAATAAAAAGTGTTAGTTTTGATGTAAAAAACGTTTTGGTGCAAAAAAAAATGTAGTATCTATTAAAAAAAACTATGTTTATACCGGAAACTTCGCCATTTTGGATTTTTCGCATTTCTTTTTTTTTTTTTTCCCTTGTCCCTCTCCAAACCCTACAACTTTTACTTGAACATTTTACAATTCAAGACATATTTGTCGAAAAAAATCCATTGATAAATTAAAATGGGACAGTCTGTATAGTGTATATATTGTATTTTTCAATATCAATGATTTTCTCAACAATTTTTGAATTTTGTTACGACATGTTTATTACGGTTTTTAATCTATCTATTATGATCACTTTGTTTTGATACAATTTTTGTTGTATAACTATTTTTTAACACAATAATTTGACGTATTTTGTTCAATTTTTCCATTTCATTTAAAACAAATAGTTCGTTGCCATATACGTGTGTGTATACAAGCGCATGTGTTGGCTAGTCTATCATTGAGGATATAGCAGAATTTGTTTTATTATTATTTTTTTTTAATGTATACATTAATTACTATATAATTACATAGACGATTTTATTACTTTTGTCGTTGTTACTATTGAAATATCGTAGCCGGATTACTTATTAGACAATCAATATTGCCCTGTAAAATAATCCAACTAGATATGTATTTTAATTAACCCTGTTTATCCTGCCCAGTGAAGGAACATTAGAAAGGTAGGGGATAATAATTACGTAATGTAGGGAGGAGTAAAAAGGAACCTGAAAAGTACGCGAGAATAGTACACAAATTAAACACAAATAATTTATAAGAACTTGAGTCAAACACAAAACATATAATGTTAAATAAAATGGTAAATTTATTATGAAAAAACCACAAGTTTACCAATAGTATTGATGTCGAGTATAACATATTTAGATTTGGACCAATGTGGACCTTGAGATAATTGACGCACTTGTGTAACACTGAATTTACAATAACAATTATAACGAAGTTCACTTTTACATTTGTCTGGTTTAATAATTACATAAAACGCTTTACTATACTTTACAGGTCGTAGTTAAGACCAAATTCATGACCACGAGGTCGTTGATTGTTATATTTAAAATAATTAAATATTTTTAACAAGCGAATTCTTGCTTAAATCGGCCAACTATAATTTACTTTATTCAATATTTATTTGATTAAATAATTTAACACAAAAAGTATGCACTTGAATTTAATTTAAAAGAACAAGACAACTTAGACCATGCGGTCTGAGTTTATTACCAGTTATATCCAGTATGATTTTAATGAGTTTAAATTAATAATTTGCGTAACCAAATATTACGTAAAGATAATTAAAAATATTTGAGCAAAATAAATCAATGAAATATTGGATAAATGTAACTTACAGTTTTCGGCTGGTGACTCTTAAAATTATTCTAAAACTTTGTAAAACACTTATTAAAGCAGTTAAAGCAGTTAGAGCTGGTAGTCACAGGATCAGAGATCCCAGTGAACTGATCGATATATTGGGTCAGTAGCGCAAGCTGACCGTAGGGTAGGTCGGGAATATTCGGGGGTGTTCGGGGATGCGTTTGCTTTCTTAAATGTTACCCTTATGATTCATAAGATGGAGCTAGGGGTATCCAAATGGACCCTGAATATATAATTTTATAAAATACAATTTATATGAAATAAAAAAAAGTTCTGCGCTTACCGCAGGACATTACACTATCTTTAGATATTTGACGGTATTGCATTTATGAAAGGAATGCACCCTTTATTTCGCTGCACGGAGAGAATTTTTTATTTTTTTTTACGAAAAAAACATAGCAAATTTTACAATGGCCCATAGCTGAGCTGCGCCATCTATCGGTTTCATGATATTTTCATATGGGCCATAGCAAAATATCGTGTGGGCGTGGCTATTTTTTTTTTGGGGAACCATAGTAATTTTTGTTATGGTCAAACGCAAAATTTATTCCATTTATTGAAAATATTATAAAAATTTTTTTTTTTATTGTCAATATCTATAATTTATTTATTTGTTTTTTTTTTTATTTCATTTTATTTTATTTTATTTTATTTCATTTATTAACCTAAACCAGGGTTTGAACCCCAAACCTTCCGAACAGAATTCTACGCGTTATCCGCTGCGCCACAACAACATTTACAAAAGCTAACATTTGTTTGTTTTTTATTAACAACTGAAACATAAGCAAAGACACGCCTGCGCAGTCGGCTAAAAAGTGGGGGTGGTTGACATTGCTTTTGCTATGGCCCATTGTAATTTTAACCATGTTGCTTTGTATTTATCAGTGACACCTATAGGATTTCTAAGAGAATTAAATTTTTACTATGGCACATTGTAAATTTTCAGAGGATCATTTTAATTTTTTCTATGGCCCATTGTAATTTTAACCATGTTGCTTTGTATATATCAGTGACACCTATAGGATTTCTGAGAGAATTAAATTTTTACTATGGCACATTGTAAATTTTCAGAGGATCATTTTAATTTTGTCCACAGCAACAACGTAAAATTTTATGAATAACAAAGCAAAAAAAAAAAATAAATATATTTTGCTATGGTGCAATGTAATTTTTAGGCTAGGTTATTTTAACTTATAAATTTGGCCTCGGTAAAAATTTCTTAATACGTTGTAATTTTTTATCTGAACATAGCAAAAAAAAAAAACATTATATAAATTGCTATGGTACATTTTATTTTTTCAAAGCAAAAATTGTTTTTTTTTGTTAACATGATAGTAAATATTTTAATAGTCAAAAGATAGACCCTGTTGTTTTTTTTGTTTTTTTTTTTTTCATATATATACAAGTCAAACACAAAGCTGCTGTTTTGTATTGTATTTGCTATAGTTCAACGTTATTTTTCCCTTTACTATACTATATCATAAGTTAACTGTGGACTCGAAAACCGGCCCCTAATGTTTACAACGTACCCTCTATACTTGAATTTAAAGAATATTTCATATACGTATCTTATCGACTACCGGTCAAAGAGCCACATGGCCCCTTGGGGCCAAACAGAAAATAGAGAGAGCCGAAATGGTTCTCAAAAGGCCAATTTGGCTCTAAAGAGCCACTTCTGGCAACTCAAGGAGTCAGCTAGCTTCATCGGAAGCCAACCACGGCCTGTCACCAGTCCCGGTGCCATCAGCCAGCTCCGAGAGCCGGCCGACGACTGGCAGTGAGGGTGCGAACTCATGGGACCACTAAAGTTAGTGGCAATATGGCCGATTTCAATATGGCTGCTGTTTTCAATATGGCGGTGGTAAATTCCGTGGTTTAAGCTGTTGTTCATCTGAGTCGAACAGTACAATTAGAGTCACGGAAGTCAACAAACAGTGCTTAAACCACGGAATTTACCACCGCCATGTTGAAAACAGCAGCCATATTGGCCGCCTTATTGAAATCGGCCATATTGCCGCTAACTTTAGCGGTCCCATGAGTTCCCACCCTGAGATGCCAGCGATCACCAGTTTTATGGACTCTCTATCCCCACTCCCACCCACTCCATACGACCATCCGTGCGCACACCTCGATGCGACTCCCCGGTGGGAGTGTCGAAGTAGGGGATACGAATCTGTCGTAGCCAGATACAATTTCATAAAACCGGTGGTGGCTAATTAGCGTCTTAGTCGATAAAACCCCTCAGACCAGACCTCTAATTATTTTCGGGAGCGCGAGATCTGCCAAATCTCGTTACAATATATACAATATCAACTTTACTTTGCCTAACAAATGCAAGCATAACCAAGGCATACAAATGAAATACTAGTGTTAATATATATATATATATATATATATAATATATATATATGCCGTTGTATTTATATTATTATATATATATATATACATTATATCTACAACGGCATATACATACATATAATAATAAATAAATGAGTAAATACCCGCTATTAAATTCATTCATACTATAGAACGCCTTATGGTAACGGTTACTGACGGCTGGCTGACCGATTACTATGGCGCTGCATGGCGCAATGTAGACTGACAGAAAATGGATTCCTGCCCAGATCCGTCAACGGATATGACGCTCTTTTTTTGGTTTTTTCATTTCAGTCCTACTGTCACCCGCGCCTAAAGATGTTTACATATCAAAAATTCCAGTAAAATTCATTATTCTAAAGATAAAAAACAAAATTCTGAAAAAATTATGGGAAGAAATATTCCAAGAGTTTCAATTAAAGATTGAATGTGCTTTCGTTGTTAATGTTGTGATCGAATGTGGTATTCAAATGGTGTAACAAAGATTAGTGAAATACGTTTAAATTGAAATATAATTTACCATTATTTCGAGTTCGCGAAACGAGACGAGAAAGTGCCGAGACTGTTCTTTCTTTTTTTTACTTTTTCTACAATCCCAATGCTCAAATAACTTATTAACCTAATGCTTATATTAACTTATGCTCTTCTATTTTAATCCGACTGTTAGTTTCTTTATTTACTTTATGTCACTTTCCAACTAGAGCCAAGATTGAACTATTTTCAATAATCCCTGGAATAATTTATAGATAAGGAAAAAAATCAAAAATAGTCATTTAAAGTCACCTTTAACTTGAATAATTAATATTTTTTAATGTAATATTTATCCATGATTGAGAAATATATATGTTTTCTGTAATAAAATTGATTATTTGTAGTTAAAGGTGACTTTAAATGCGTTTTTTAGATTTTTTTTTTTTACTCTTGATCTGTTATACGGTTTTTTTTGGAAAACTAAAAAGAAATTGAAAGTTTCACAAGAGTAAGTTTCGTTTTCTTTTTTTTTTACAACCAAAATAATGTTAAAAACAAAAAAAATTTTTTTTTTCGAAAATAAAAATTTTGAAAATCGAAATAAAATACTTCCTATTGAGTGCCTACTCGATTGAAAAGCTTAAGATACTTGTTTTGCGTCCTTGAATCTATGATCGAAAATTCAGCAAAAAAAGAAGGGGCTTTTTGAGATATCAAAAATTGAAAAAAAAAAAAAAAAGTACGGGTTTTTTTAAGACCAAAATCAACAACATATCAAAAAATGAGGGAAATCGCAAATGGTCAGGCCGCAAACCCCGTGACTTGGCTAAGAACGCCACATATATATAACTTCCTTCGAAATAAATCATTCCGTATTATGTTAATATATTTTTTTTTTAATAACTGAAATGCATTTTTATTTAAACGCTGTACCCCGTAAAAATCACATATTTTGTAAGGATTGATGAAAGTTGAATTTATTATTACGAGACATCATTTTATTTTTATAAACGCCACCCCGTAAAAAGTAGAAAATTTAAAAAAAAAAAGAAATTTTATAAAATTAAAATTCCAATATTCGTGAGTAAACTTTTCTTTTTAACGCACGAAAAAAAAAAACAAATTGTCTCGTCCAAATTACGGTGTTGTCGTCTTGGCCCAGTTTGTAGTAGCTACCTCGTAATTATGAAAATATTTTTACTTAAAAATAACAAAAAAATTCTCAGTGTACTCTCCCCTGAGCGGTCATATTTCCTTCGGTCATGGCATGGTTACGACCCAATGTTACTTCCCAACATTTATATACTTAATTATGAGTTTTAGTTTATATGTATATACTTCTATATATTTGTTAACTTATAAATTCAAAAAGTTATACATTTGTTCTTAGTTGCCCTTGCTTCGGTCAGATACCAAACGCTCTTCGAATTTTAGATTCTTATTGATCTATCGAGACAAGTAAATTTTTTCCGCGTACCTATTTTATTAGACTCAAAATAAAAAAAAGTGCATACCTTTAAACCGAACGATTCCACGTTCACAACGTTCAACGCGAATCGTCTCATATCCAGCTTTATTGCATTCTAGTTTTGGGCTGGCAGAACTTTTAGGTCCAACGAAACCTTGTTCACATCGCAACACAAGAATTGGTCGATTTATCAAATAGAAATAATATTTAGAAGCATCTCCGTCTCCACTAGTTGGTAGGTCGAAATTTGCATAAAGATGTCCGGATCGTTTTGTTGCTAAAAATTTCCCATTATTTGCACGTAATGCAACAGTCCCATCATTATGCTGCCAAACGAGATCGAATAATGCATTTAAACTGCGTTTATGATCAGATGATTGTATACCACCACCAGCCTCAAGATCCCAGTTTCGATCTTGCATTGTTCGAACGTACCAACGTTTTGTAACACGATCGAACTCAAGTTGAAATGATAGAGATGCACACAAGACGAGACGAGATTTGATCGAGTCTCGTCTCGGTCTCGAAAAATGACCAAAACAACATTAAATGGACTCATTAATTATTATAATACGGAGAACATTTATTAAACAATAAATAATAATAAATTAATGAATTGATTGATAAATTTGATCATAAATTAATAATTCAATTATTATTAATCAATATATTCTAGTTAGGGAGCCCATCGTGCTTTTTCTTACCTCATCGCATAACGATTTGGAATACGTTTATTCGACGTGTCTTGACGAGTACAATAAGCAGCTTCAGTTGCCGACCGTTTTGGTGGAACGACAGGGGGTGGCTGACGGTCAAAGTAGGTGGATGAGGTAAGTTGCCCTAATTAAGAAAATAATGATGGCCGACCATTTAGAGGGCACTTTTTTGATGGCCGATCAAAAAACTCCAAGTTTTTATGTTTGTTCTTAAGATTTAGAGTTTTTTGGTCGGCCATCAAAAAAGTTCCATCCAAATGGTCGGCCATTATTATTTTCGTATTCAGGGCATCATTACCAATCGATTGGGCCTATTTCCAATCGTTATGCGATGAGGTAAGTTAACTTACCTCATCCACCTTCTTTGACCGTCAGCCACCCCCTGTCGTTCCACCAAAACGATCGGTCACTGAAGCTGCTTATTATACTCGTCAAGACACGTCGAATAAACGTATTTCAAATCGTTATGCGATGAGGTAAGAAAAAGCACGATGGGCTCCCTAACTATTCACATTAAAGATGAAATGAACTATTATAGCATATGATGGCAGACAATAGATGAAAAGAAAAATGTGAAACGAAAATTATTTATTGACGATTGCATTATTTTTAAATAATTGTTTATTTTCGACGAGAAAGACGTCAGCTACAAAATTTCAATTTTTAATCTATGTTATTGTTATTGAGAGGCAAATTTTCATTATATTGATAAAAATTAGCTTTTGCCTTGGACGTCGGTAAATTCAGATTCGTGACGTCCCATGGTGCCCCCGTGACGGCTTATTGTGGATTATGGCCTTTATATTTTTCTCTTTATATTTTATCTTTGCCAAGTTCAAAATACGGGACTTAGTTTTTTTTCGTGAAATTTTTTTTTTCCGTTTTTTTTTTAAATTTTTTTCTTTTGAGTTAAAAATAAGGAAATAAAAAAAAGTTGTAGCTAAGGAAAAGATATTGTGTGTTCGGCTATAATTAAAGCTATCTAGTAATGGTTTCCAGAAAATTTTCGGAAGTTTCCTAGTTTATATTGCTGGAAACCATTTCCGGAAAATTTCTGGAAAATTACGAGAAACTGGTTAGCTGGGTAAGTAGAAAATCTAGCTAAGGAAAAGATGTAGCTAACTGAACAATCTAGTAGCTAAGTAAAAAATTAAGCTGGTAAAATTATGTAGACATTGTGTGTTTAGCTATAATTAAAGCTAAGTAAAAAATCTAGCTACGTAAAGAATCTACCTAAGGAAAAGATGTAGCTGAGGGAAAAATTAAGCTGGCAAAATTATGTAGATCTTGTGTGTTTGGCTATAATTGAAGCTAAGAAAAAAAATCTAGCTAAGGAAAAAATCTTGCTAAGAAAAAACCTAGCTTATCATTAATTAAAATTAATTAAAAAGTAAAAATTATCCTAAGCCCCTTTTTTTACTTTTATTTGACTTGACGAAACTAGCCAAAACTAGAGAGTTAAAACTGAATCTATCTGAGAACAGTAGAATAGCATAAACTGAGATAAGCCGTGACCCTTACCGCTGGGTGCCAAGAATCTGAATAATGTAGATATTGATTGTGTGGCTAAAATTACAGCTAAGTAAAAAATATAGCTAGGTTAAAAATTTTGCTAAGTAAAATAATGCAGATATTGATTGTTTGGCTAAAATTACAGCTAAGTAAAAAATCTAGCTAAGTAAAATAATGTAGATATTGATTGTGTGGCTAAAATTACAGCTAAGTAAAAAATTTTGTTGGTAAAATAATGTAGATATCTAAGTTTTTTTTTTTTGTAAAATTTAATTTTTTTTTCTAAGTCCATCATTTTCACTTGGCAAAACTAGACGAAACTAGGCAATAAATAAAAATGACAAGGGACGGTCATGGAAGCCAAAATGAACGATAAGTCACGTTATACATATAATGTATATTGTATATATATATATAATATATTTTTTCAAATATAAGTCAAAGTAAAATATAAATGTCAATATAAAATAATTTATTTTGAGTGCTTAAAAATAAATAATAGATGAAATAAAATAAAAAATAATAATCTAATATTATAAATATTATATATTTTGATACGATATACATAAATATAATATTTTTTATTATTTAATATGTACATTTATATTCTTTAAAATATGTAGTAGAGTAAAATAGAGTAAATATAAAGGTCAATATATAATATAGTATAAGAAATTCAATAATAAATGATGAAATAACAAAAATAAATAATAATATAATAAAATAAATACTATATTTTGATACAAAATACATCTATGCATATTGTATGTTATAAATATAATATTTTTTTTTATCAATTATTCATTATTTTTATTTATTTTCTTCAAATATAAGTCATAATTAGTAACTTTTTGCTTATAAAATAAATAACCGTATAGAAAATAAATTCGATATATATGTCAATATATAAAAGTCAAACTTTATATTAAATAGTAATCTCAATTAAAATTAATTCATTAATTAATAAACTAATTATAAAATTGGTATTTTAATTAATAAGTCAATTAATGAAGTATAAATATTTGATATTAATCAATAATATCTTAATAATACTAAAAAGTCGTGCTACACCGGGTAGACTCGGTTAGATTCGGGCATGCTTGATCGATGGTTGGTGGAATTACGAATCGTGCTGCACCGGCTAGACTCGGTTGAATTCGGTCTCCGGAAAAAAGCGAACTGGCAAAGTGGAGGGGACACGGTAGGGGAAACGATTGGAACGAACTCGGATTTTTTTTTTGGAACGAACTCAGATGAACGTGCCCCGCCCCCCAAAATTAATCCGGGCATTTCGGGGAAGCGGGAACGAACTCGGCAATTGCCGGTCACATCTGGTGGAACTGAATTCACCGTTTTCCGTTCGGACGTTGCCTAGATTACATAGATTACACGATTTTTCCATAATCATTTCTGTACGATTATAATGTATACAAGAGATTACTAAAGATTTTTCTCCCGATGTACACCAGATTATACAAGTGACTTCCCCTTCGGTAGTTACAATATTTATCTGTCATCAATGATATCCTATTATAAAAAGGACACTTGACCGCTTTTTATTCGTGATGTGATTGGTCGAAATTTTTTAGCATTTGTTTATAACTAATATTTTATTATTTTCTCTCTCATACTAATACGTTGCTACGGGTTGTTATACGGTTGCTATGATTGTTCATTTTCGGCAATTAATTTATTTGAGTTATCAAAAGTCATATTACAGCTTTTCATTAAGCTCTATATATTCGAATTGAATAAAAAAAGTATTGTTATATTTATTCATATTTATGAATACAACTAATATATATTACTAAATTCATATTTGATAAAAAAAAGTTAGGGTGGTTACTACGTTATGGTTACTATACGTTTATCAAAAACCTCATCATATTTATTAATATTATTACTTAATTAAAATAATATATATAGATTTAAATATTGTATAAAGTATAAATATTTATATAAATAAGTAAACAAGTAGAAAAAGTTAGAGTGTGGTACGTACGATTGCTAATTATGTTTTTTCATCAAAAATAATAATACAATTGACTTTATAAAAAGCTGCAATATGACTTAAATATACTTTGATTGAACAACGACACAACTAAAAGATTTAATAACTGTTTATAATTAGATCAAATGATATTCTTATTCATTACGATAATTATAAGATTGATAATTAATTTTAAATAAATATAGTAATTCATGGAGAGACGGATAAGAAAAGTACTTCACGTGATTAATAAAAAATATAATTATGATGAAGAAAATAGGATTAATAAACATATACACAATAATATATATACAACTATGCGCCGGAGGTTTGATCATTCAAAAAAATTATAATTCTATATGTATTGATATAAAAAAAAATTTGAAATAAAAATTATTATTCTTTGGATTGAATAAAAAAATTAACATTCAAATGATAAAGTCTGCCAATGTTAGTCTACCATTATGTTTTCTTTAAGATTGTTCAAATTATTTTTTGGAAAATATAATAATAAATAATTTTTTTGAACCTAATCTTTTGTATAATTTATATAATTGCTTCTTCTTTAATCAAAAAAAATAAGCATCACAATTTGTCATTAGTTACAATTAAAATTTTATTTACCAGTTTCTGTACTGTCAATTATGTGATAATAAAAATTATACAATCATTAAATAATAAAGAAAGTGTGTTTCAAAATGTTGAAACTTTTGATCAATCTTATACTCGAGATATGTGTTGTGTTACATGAAATTACATAAAAAAACTTCAGTGTAAACACCCAACTTCATGATATACTTCAGATAAATAATACGAAAAAATATTATTTATACAAAAAAAAAAAAAAAAAAAACATATACAAACACGCGCCGAAGGCGCGTAATCGGTCTTGTATTAGTAAAAAAAATAGTTGCCATAAGGCGGGTAAATAAATATTTTCGAATGATTTTTGAGTACAAAGTCTTATTTGTTGATAAAATTTTATTTAAAATCAAGGGAGTTTGAACGAAAAAACTACAAACAAGAAGTGTGGCCTAGTGGGCACCTCAATGCTATTGTAAAAATTTATAAAATTTTATGCGACACCCTTCACTTTTTGTTGCGTAGACGGTCCTGTTTTCCACCAATGCATGTACAGTTGTGTGTATCAATATGCACACAAACATATTTTGTTACCTCCAATTCTTCACTCTTTGACTTTTTTTTTTTTTTCAAACATTGATTGTTTAACTTTCTAGCAGGTAACTTGAATTTTTTTTTTTCTCTATAATTATTCTAAGATTTCAAAGTTTTATACAGATAGCTTTTTTATTTAGGTGTGAAGACAAGAACACCGTGAAAATTCGAGATATGTTGTTTTTTTCTTAACATTTTTTGTTTTTTACGTTAGCGTACACGTTAAAAGTTGTTGACTTTAAACATTAATAACTATTTTACTAGCAGGTATAGACTTCTGAAATTTTGGCATAAGATGGATAACTATTTCATAAACCTACTCTAAAAATTTAATAAAAAGTTAAAGATAATCGAGTGTTGTTCGAACTCCCTTCAAATACATTTAAAAAAAATAACCTAGCTCGCCTACTATTTTTAACGTATCTTATAATTTGTATTTTTTTCAATTTTCAAAAATTAATATCTCCGACGGTTACCAATTAATTTAGTAGGGATTTTAAAATTAAATTAATATAATAAAATTAAAAGTATTAAACAAAAAATTAAGTAATTATGAGCTGTCTAAATTATCGGATTTTCACCTGGCTTACTTGTGGACGGTTACCAATCAAAACAGTAGGGAGTAGGTGCAACGTGTTCTGGGTCCCGGGACTACCACTGAACAAATATTTGACCATTTAGGTTCTGTCTATTTTTTTTGGCCACGTCCTACCGTCTACATGTAACGGCCAAAGAAATTTAAATACCAACTTAAAAAAGTGATTAAAGGTGATTTCCTTCGGTGGTTTATTTTTTTTTCACTTTTATGCGCATAAAGTACTGATTATTTTCGGATAATTGAGTTATATTGTAGTATATGATTGTTGACGAAGCATATTTTTCCATTATAGCTAGTTTACATTGATCTTATAATACTTATAACAGATATCAATGGTTTTTGAAATCATTCAATATTTCTCTCTAATTATTCAATAATGTATGTGATATTAAAAAATTAAATATGTTATATGAATAAGAAATAAAAAAAAAGTGTGACGGGAAAATGACGTGATAAAAAAAATGTTGACGGTCATTCTCGCATCCTTGTTAGGTATCCTGGAGTCCGTTCAGTAACTCTCATTTTTTCGGATCTTCAGATGACGGCGATTCAGCCTAGCAATTTAAATGAGCACTGATGTCCACTATCTTAAAGATCCGAAAAAATGAGAGTTTCTGAACGGACTCCTGTATATATTCTGATTTCTGAGTGTTTAGTCTGCATCAACAGACATCTCATCATGTCCCACCGTTCATTCTTTTCTCATAAAATATGGGCATAACATAATAAATAATGAGTTTAATTTATTCATTTGTATTTAGAATTGGATTCACTCTCAGGGGTTGCAGCAGTTTTGAGATTTCCAATGTCTGATTTGGACGAAAGTGATGGAAGCGAAGATTTGGATGACGAATGATTCAACGAATGACAACACGACATCAGTTTCCCTACCTGGGATACGTTCCAAAACCTCCGTTCAGTTCGGTATATTAAGATGGCGGACTTTTGTACCTATCTTAATTGCTGGGTAGAATCGCCGCCATCTTGATATGCCGAACCGAACGGAGGTTTTGGAACGGACTCCAGAAATATAACCGAGATTACTAGTGACATGAGATTTAACAAAGCCAAATGTGAATTTGTCCAGTTCTCATGCGCAACAAGTATATTATTGTGCGTATAACGTGACGTTCAAGATGTGGCCTATAATCAGCTTCTGAATTTATAGAAGTTGACTACAATGTAAAATTTGAAAGACTATAAGAATCTCTCAGCAAAACGGTTTTGTACCGGAACAACTAGAGTTCACAGAAAAAACATGTCCTCAATAACTCGAGAATAACATGAAAAATAATTTTTGATTTGTATCAAATCAGTCATATATATATATATATCCATTGATATGATTACTCTAATCAATAAAAGATTATTCTCTACTATTGATAACATGTATAACCAATTTTTAGAAGATATAACAGAAAATAATTTTTAAAAAATCTAGGCAAGACTTTTCATTTATCGTCCTTATACAACCCACTGAATTATAATAAAAATAAAAAGTGAATCTATTAAAGGAGTACCTCCATCGATTAGTTTTCTTACAAAGTTCCTAATTTTTGGACATATAAATCTTGAAATTCCTCTGCATCTAATGATCTTAATTTTGTAATTATGAACAATCTAGTTTTAGAGATAATTGAGTCTAAACAGGTGAACTTTTTACGTAGTTTAACATTGCAGGTATAGGATTTTTTTTTTATTTTTTTATATTTTTAGATCTAACAAAAAAACGGTTCTTACAAATGTGATAAAAAATTAATATGTCAAAATTGATATAATTTAGAAATTTTTGAAAAAAAAATTAAACGCTTGAACCTTTCCGAATCAGAGATATTGTTAATTAAAGTTTGCAAAATTTCTTAATAATATACAAATTCAAAAATATAATTTTTGTAAAAAACAAACTCGTTAAAGTTGTTCTTTACGTTAGCTTAGTACTACTGTGTATACTAAATTTTTATTCAAATTAACAAAAAAAAATAAAAAATTCAAACAAACGATGATAAATAATTTAGGAGAATTAAAGCTGCCTGTGTTTGAAAAATAAAATCAAAATAAAAAAAGATCACGTTTTATCCTTATTACACAAACAAACTTTAACGCGGCGGTTTTCTTCACAATTCCAAGATCAGGTTGACAGACAGCTAAGACTTAATATAATTTCATGATATGTCCATTCAAAATAATCGACAATACTTTCATCTAAGACTCGATATTGTATCACATGCGAATAAATAATTTTTTAATAGAAACGTCAAATTATTAGGAAACAGATTTCGTATGCACGCCCTGGTAGAAATATTTCTCCAACTTTTTCCAACTTTCTCCGCCTTTTTTCCAACTTTCTCCACCTTTTTACGAAAATGACCCATGGTTGGAGAAAAGTTGAAAAAAAGTTTGAGTAAATTTTTGGTTGAAGAAATGGCGGAAAAAAGTTGGAGAAAAGTCGGAATAAATTTCAGGTTGAAGAAATGGCGGAAAAAAGTTGGAGAAAAGTCGGAAAAAAATGGAGTAAATTTTTGGCTGGAAAAAGGTTGGAGAAATTTGTCCGCCATTTCTCCAACTATGGGTCGTTTTCGTGAAGAGATAGAGAAATGGCGGAGAAAAGTTGGAAAAAAGTCGGAGAAATATTTCTACCAGGGCGTATTTGACTAAAATTTTTTTTGATTATTAATCAGGTACAGCTGACAAATTTTTTCTTTAAGAGGACTCAAATATGTGATGTAACTCCAAAATAGCCTATTTTAAATTGAAAATGAAAAAAAAGATGTGTGTTATTGTACGCACAGGGAAGTGAAACTCCTTTAATAATTCTAATAAATAGTAATTGGAAGATCTCTCGTTGCATTAATATATTTTTGACTAGTTGTCTTATTCGCTCTCATTCCGAGTGAACTATTATGTTCATTCAGTCATTAACAATTATGATAGAAATTTTTAAATTTATTAATTAGTTATAATATAAAGGTTCTATGTAAATGAAATTCTAATTAAAAAACTTAACACAGAATATAATTTTATATAAATATTTATTTATTGAACAACTAGTCAGCCGAACACTTCTATTACTATTTTATGTATACTTTTTATTCTATGTATATATATTCATAAAATACTGAGTTTTTTCAGTTGCTTTTATCTTCAGGATTTTTGTCGGGATGATATCTTTTAATATTTTCCCGATACATCAACTTCAGATGACTTAAGCTTTCAGTATTATTGAATATTGAGTCAATTTCAACCTCGTAATCTCACATGTTACAGCCTGAAAAATATAAATAAAATTAATACAAATTATAATGAAAATAAATTTGGTTTTAATTTAGTAGCTATCTCTTCAAAAAAAAAAAGACCTGGTAACATTTGTTGGGACATGTGGCCAGCGTTACCCGTTGAAAATTAAAAATTTTCAATACTCCGGCTAGGGCCATTGTTATTTTTATTGCTTAGACATATTTTAACCGTGAATTAACGAAAACATTATTCATATTTAAAAGAAAGGCAATAGAGTTTTTCAAAGCTTTTTTGGAGCCTTATAAACATTTTATTTCAACTCTATGATGACATGTTTGGTCCGTTTTTTTTATTTTTTTTTCGGCGAGCCATAACTTTTGTTATAATCAAGATAGGGAGTTCGTATTAGGCTCAAATTATGCGCCTAAAAAAATCTAGTGACGGCATTACGGTTTTTTTTTTCTCTCAATAAGAGTTTTCGAGCAAAAAAATTAAATATCCGAATTTTTTGTCAAATTTTGAAGGTTTTTTTTTTTTCTCAAAAACTATTATAGATAGGGGAAAAAACCCATTATGCGGGCGATAGAGTTTTTTGAGACGCATAATATAAGCCTTATACGAAGTCTCTCTTTTGATTTCGCGTTGAGTTATTCATTGCGCCGTTTTTAAGTTTTTTTTCGGCGAGCCATAACTTTTGTTATAATCAAGATAGGGAGTTCGTATTAGGCTCAAATTATGTGCCTTAAAAAAAATCTAGTGACGGCATTAGGGGTTTTTTTCTCTCTCAATATCGGTTTTCGAGAAAAAAAATTAAATATCAGAATTTTTTTTTTTTAATTTTATAGTTTTTTTCTTTTTTTCTCAAAAACTATTATAACTGGAAAGGAATTTTGCAAAGCGGGCAATAGAGTTTTTTGAGACACTTTTTGAGACATTTTTGAGTTATTTGTTAAAAAATAACATAATAAATTATACATTGTATATAATAAAAGTTTTAACCTTAATATTCACCTTTGTCTCTTGAATCTTTCATGAAACTAAAATTTTTAAACAAATTTTAAACAAATTTATTTGTATCGTTGTCAAGGGAATAAATAAATAAAACAAGATAAAAAATAATTTAAAATTACTTACCTTCATACCGTTACTTTCTTTGCATCCATCTTTTGTTTTTTTTTTTTTACTGCCCATTCTAAAGAAGTTTCACTTCAAAATTGAAAAATCTTTTCTTTATGCCTATCTATCCCAGGTAAACAAGAATAGTTGTCGTTTGCATTGATTGATTTATTGATTGTTATTCATCAACAACTCAATTACAGCTGTACTAGTGTTGTGATAACTATAAAGGAAGGCGGAGTTATCAAAAAAATACAGAAAAACAGAAATATAATTTACGTTCCCAAAAAAATTTATATGAAATACCCTGCAAATACCAAAAAATCTAATATCAAGCTTATCTAAAGACAAGCTGAAAAGTTAATCCAATAACAAGATATATGCAAAATAGTGAGATTGTTGATCATCAAATTTCATCTTTGCTGGAAAGTTTTCGTCTGAAAAACCTAATCTTGGAATTGTGAAGAAAACCGCGGCGTTGAAGTTTGTTTGTGTAATAAGGATAAAACGTGATCTTTTTTTATTTCGATTTTATTTTTCAAACACAGGCAGCTTTAATTCTCCTAAATTATTTATCATCGTTTGTTTGAATTTTTTATTTTTTTTTTGTTAATTTGAATAAAAATTTAGTATATACAGTAGTTCTAAGCTAACGTAAAGAACAACTTTGACGAGTTTGTTTTTTACAAAAATTATATTTTTGATTTTGTATATTATTTAACTTCTTTTGTTTAAACATTCAGCTTAAACGTAAAAATAATCAATCCATTCATCAATGATTGTATTACTAAAAAAAAAAAAAAAAATAAAAAAATAATTTTAAAAATATAAGTGAATTAAAAAAATAAAAAATCTATTAGAAATTTATATAGTTCAGACTGATACCGACTTTAGTGGCAAGGCCGTTAATTTACCATTACGAAGGCATCTTTTGTCTTACGCCATCTATCAATAGTCACTTTACTGCGATCGAAAATACTGTCTGAAGCTAGGTTTTTAGGTATATACACCAATTATTTTCTTGCTGCGGTCTAAAATAATGCCATGGATATCTCTCAGAAGTATTTCAGATCGTGGCGAGTAAAAAATTGGTAAACAGTACAGGCACTAGAAGCTCTATATATTATTATTGTCAATAAATATTATTATTATTTTATAAATATTATTCCAACAATAGCTAGAAATTTATCAAGTAGTTGATTGGTGAATAATTTTTGTCACACTATGATCTGAAATACCGACTGGGGATTCGTAGAAGTATTTCAGATCGCATCGAGATTTAACTTTGTATAAATTAGAGGCACTAGAAGCTCTATATATGATTATCATCAATGAATATTATTTTTTTATGAATATTATTCCAACAATAGATACAAATTTAATATAACTAGTTGATTGGTAAATAATTTCTGTCACACTATGATCTAAAATACTGACTGGGAATTCGTGGAAGTATTTCAGATCGCATCGGGATTCAACTTGGTATAAATTAGGGTCACTAAAAGTTCTATATATTACTATCATCAATAAATATTATTATTTCTCAATTATTTTATCAATGTTATTCCAACAATAGCTAGAAATTTATCAAGTAGTTGATTGGTGAATAATTTTTGTCACACTATGATCTGAAATACCGACTGGAGATTTGTAAAAGTATTTCAGATCGCATCGCGATTCAACTTTGTATAAATTAGGGGCACTAAAAGCTTTATATATAATTATCATCAATAAATATTATTATTTTATAAATATTATTCCAACAATAGCTACAAATTCAATAACTAGTTGATTGGTGAATAATTTCTGTCACACTATGATCTGAAATACTGACTGGGAATTCGTGGAAGTATTTCAGATCGCATCGAGATTTAACTTTGTATAAATTAGGGGCACTAAAAGCTCTATATATTACTATCATCAATAAATATTATTATTTTAGTGAGTTCGTCTCTTCGACGGAGGAGTGGAAGCCATCGCCAAGAGGTTTACGTACCAAGTCACGTTATAAGCATCGAATAGGCGCCCCACTCGACGTCGTGTATAACTGACTTGGCCCTCCACAGAGCCCCTAGCACAATGTTCCTTTAATTATTAATAACTAACTCCTATTAGTTATTAACAATGCAGGCGATAACAAATAAATAATAAGAACTCATTACTCTATAACAAGCTCTTTTAATAATTATTTATTTCGAGAACCCACGAAATAATAAATTTCGTTACAATGTATTATTTCAACAATGATTACAAATACTGACAATTGAAGAGTTCAAAATTCGTTGATTGGTTTTTTTCTTTAATAAAATATGGCAACTTCGTAGTAGCACACACACAACAATAAAATATAAAGCAATATCCAAACGTTTTCCCGCAATATTTTGAGGCAGTGTTCAGCGTTGGATAGTTTGACGATAATGTCTGATAATGTCATACGTTTAATACTGCCTTGCAGTATCGCAGATCGCAGCAAAGATTCAAAAATACTAGGTGCTTTCTTTTGTGTATTCATTTTTTTTCTTATTTATTTTCGCGCAGGCGCAGTTGAATGCGCAGTCAGCAAAAAGTCACTTTGCAACAGCGTAGGACATGAAGGGCTGGATTAGCCATATTTTAATTCTTATTTTTTAAGAATTATTTGTTCGACGCCACTGTTCTCTTCTCATGTTTGCATAATATGCGCATGTGCATGATCATGCGCATTAAAGTGAAAAAAAATAAATACACAAAAGAAAGCACCTATTGGCAAAACAATCCTGCGCAATAACCAGCGTACGCAACTACAGTTGTGCTTGCCAATGTTAATTTGTTAACTAATGTACTTACAATCTTTAACATGAGTCGTTTCATACAACTATTATTTTGATTAGTAATAATAATGAGAGGCCCTAGAAATCACAGGAAATGATAAAAAACAAGGTATGGTGCGCGCAGCATCGCTACGTCATTTTTAAACTTTCGCTGCCATATGACATACTGCTAATCAGATAGAGCAGGATGACCAACCAATATTCTCGGGCGAATTTATCAGATACAGGGCGCCAACTTGGTAAAAACTTCAAATATCGACAAAATCGACAGAAATTCATTTTTTACAAAAAAAACGGGGGGCCGGTTCATCATATATTTATATCTTTTTAAATAATGCACCGAAAAATCCAATAATAGGCTCATTTGAAAGAGGAACCTCGTTTTATATGATCAAACTGTTGTTATTTTTTTTTTTCGATTGCTCAATCAAAAGATATGGACTTGACTATACTATGGACTTGACATATATCCCCGGCAGTCTCTCGTTTTTAAACAACTTTAACGGAAGACCCTACCGGGTCTCATGATATTTGACTTGACTATACTATGGACTTGACATATATCCCCGGCAGTCTCTCGTTTTTAAACAACTTTAACGGAAGACCCTACCGGGTCTCATGATATTTGACATGAACGTGAGGCCAAGTGTATCCGAGTGGCAATGATGCGTCGCGCGCAACTCTCCGCTTATTTTATATATCACACATATGCATACAAACATCTAGATGAAAATAAACTATGTATGATTTCATTGAATTAAAATTTCCAATTAGTTTTAAACAAATTGATTATTTTAAGGTTGCTTCCCAGTCGCATCACCGAACCAATATTTGAGGGTCTGGATGCAAGAGAGACCTGAGCGCTCGGAGCTACGGTCCAATTCACGGGGCAAATTTTTTACAATTTAGGGCTTTTTTTTGCCGCTGATGGCGCTTGTAAAAATTTTTTTTATATAGATTTTACATACAAAAGCTTCACAAGCGCTGTGAGTGGTGAAAAAAAGCTCTAAATTATAATGCCCTGTGAATTGGACTGCTGCACCCGTATTCAGCAGTCCGATTCACTGGGCAAATTTTTTACAATTTAGGGCTTTTTTTGCCGCTGATGGCGCTTGTAAATTTTTTTTTATATAGATTTTACATACAAAAGCTTTACAAGCGCTGCCAGTGGAGGAAAAAAGCCCTAAATTGTAATGCTCTGTGAATTGGACTGCAGAGGATGTTCTCATTAGGGCGTTTTTTTTTCGATGGTGGCGTTTGTGAAGCCTTTCTATATGAAATCTATATAAAAAAAATTTTGTCAAGCGCCATCAGCGGAAAAAAAAGCCCTAATGAGAACAATTTTGCCCCGTGAATACGGGTGCTGGATTGATTTAACAACAATTGCGCGCCTTCCCTGCCGTTTTCTCAATCACAAATGCGAGTGTTCGCGCTGTCGTTTTGGTCTGGGTGCTTGTTAAAAACGGCATTGAAAGCGCGCAATTTGTTGTTAAATCAATATCTTTTTTATTTATTGACATAAAAAGCTGAAATTTTCAGGAAAACTTCATGACATACTAATAAACAAAGTTGTCACTTAAAATTATTTCGGTCATGAAATTTCCTCGATACTTTTTTGCGTCAAAGTGCAAGAAACGTAGTTTTCGTTGCGTATTCAATAAAAATTTCCTATAAATAAACAATAAACGCAAATTAAATTTCTATCATTACTGAATGCATCGCTATACTGTACTCGATATGTATTTAAAATTTCAAAACGATCCAACAATATTTCAGAAAGTTATGATGAGTTATATTTAAAAAAAAAAAGAAAATTTAGCCCGTAAATTTTTTTCATTTTTATTTTTTATTCCGTTAAATAATAATTTTAGAAAAACGTTTATTTGAAAAAAAATGTCCCTCTTATCTTTCTCAATAAGGTGATATTTTTTTTTTTTAATTTTTCAAATTTTATTTTTTCTAAATTTCACTAATTTACAGCGCCGCATTTATCCATCTCTCTTGCATCCAGACCCTCATTTATGCCACGAAGGGCCCGTATATCAATAACGCTAATTTTTATTCCCGTGTCCTGAAATTTTTGTGGCGCCACTGATGAAAAATCCAAGTTCTTTAGTAGTATGTGTGTGCGCGGCAACACACTAGCAAACAGAGTTTACGTCGTACGCCAAAACCATGCTTGTGTTCATGTCAGTGTGCCGCGCATCTAGCAAAGTTTTAATATTTTAAAGTTATTTATTTTTTAAAATCGACGTCAGAAAAAATTCAAAATTTTTTATCGTATGTATCTTTGTAATCACTAAAACTTTGTAGTAAATGAAAGGTTTTTTAATTGACAACGAATATGCTAAAAATCAAAATGTGAGGTTTCTCCCTATCCTCATGTATAAAAGTTATCAACTTTGAGACTAATTATCTCAAAAGATCCAGGTCAGGAAAAATTGAAAAAAATTTACCAGATAGATAATTATTTCATTTACAAAATAAGCCAAAAAAAAAAAAATTCAATCTCTGGGAAGCAACCTTAACAAATGAAATGAATAAATAAATGCATATTCCAATATTAATAACATCAATTTACAACTAAATAAACAGCTGTCACAACAAGCATCATACATTCACACAAACACAAGTACACATTTATCCGAGCGTTTTCCAGAACACAACTTGGCCGTGATTAGTGATGTGCAAATACCGGTATTTTATTTTTGATACGAAATACGGTACAAAATACGGTATTGATACGGTAATTTACCATTCAATACCGTATCAATAATCTGTATGTAAAAATACGGTATCAGTGAAATTTTCGATACCAATACCGTATTTACAACTATAGAGATGTTACTCATGGTATTGAAAAATAAAAAATATATGAACATAACTTGATTTTATTGTATAAATAAAAATAAATACATACGAAGTTATAGATGATAAATAACTTCAATAAATAAATTCAGTAAATAAATTATATAGCAAAATTAAAATATAAAAAAAAAAAAATATTTGTCCTTAAAAAAATAAGGTTTTTTTAAATAAAAAAAGTTAGTATTATTGGAAGAAGTATTTATATTAATAAATTTTCATTACACTTAAAAAGTTTCTTTGTTATTATATCGGCTTTTAAAATAATAATGTCAATGTGGAATGTGCAATATAATAAAAACAGCTGAGCAATTGATATTTGACAATAAAACAAAATATCAAATATGGCCGCTATTAATGACCAGTGCCACGGTTGATAATCTAGAAATTATATGAAAAAATTTTTTTTTGCTTGTACCAAAAACAGAAAATACCGTATTTTCACCTATATAGTTGTAAAAATACCGTATCAAAAATTTTACTCGTATTTTACGGTATTTACATGGAAAAATCGGTAAAAGGCATATTGGTATGGTATTTCAATTTGAAACCAAATACCGTATTTTACCGTATTTAATACCGGTAAAATACCAAATACCGTATCAGTCGACATCACTAGCCGTGATTGGCTGGGATTTGTATAGTATCAGGCAAAAATTTCGGGCTCTGATATAGACTTTTTGTTGCAATTGAGGGTCCGGCACCCGAATTCACAGGGAAATTTTATACAATTTAGGGCTTTTTTTTGCCACTGCTGGCGGTTATAAAATTTTTTTCATATAGATTTTACATATAAAAGTGGTGTGGAGACAAGCGCCACCGGTGGATGAAAAAAGCCCTAAATTGTAATGCCCTGTGAATACGGGTGCGGATTCTATAACAAAATTTCAAAATGATTTATAAAAAAAAAAAAAAATTCGTTTATGTGAAGAATCAAAAATGACATATTTTCTTTCAAATAAATTATATTCAATTAAAATTATTTAATGAATCAAAAAATGAAGTTTAATATTTTTTTTTTCGAAAAAAACATTATTTTTCCGGGTCTAACTCGTCATAACTTTGTTAATAATTAATGAATTGACTTGAAACTTGGCATATATTGTTGTTATAGCCTAGCGATAATTAAAATAACTTAAAAAATAATATTTACTTGTGTTACATACCAAGTTGAAAAATTAAAATTAAACTATGAAATAAAAAAAAAAGAAAGAATATGTAAAACCAAAATTAAATAGGCAAATAATCATAGAATAATTAAAATAAATCAACTTGGTATTTCACGTTAATATTAAAAAAATCCTCTTATTTTGTTATTCCCTACAGGGTAACGGGTTAGGAGAGAATGTGTATGATTGTAGATGTACCTTGATGTAAGAATAATCTGAAACAATCGTTGTTGAGACCGTGTCAATCTGGATGGTCGCCTGTTGATGTTGGTAGTCTCGAATAATCCAAACGGTAAAATAAACTCGAAGCACAGAAAACAACACCCTGGAGAAATGTCACAGTCAATAATTTTATAGTATTAGGAACAGTCAATTTATAAACGGAAAAATAATGATTTAAACACAAAGATTATTTAATTTAAATTCACTTTAACATTTTATTTATTAGAAACGAAAAACTTCAATTGATTTTATTATTTATTTAATTATATTTGATTTCATAAAATTAATTTGAATTTGATTTAGATATTGTCCAAACAAAAGTTGTCGCAAGAGTGAAGCTCCTTAAATTATTAAAATAATAATTCCCATAAAAATTATAATTAGAAGAATGGATGATTAAAAGTGGGAACATCTTGACCAATTATATTTTACCTGTCTCACGATAGTCAGCATTTAATATTTTACTTAGAGAATTATTTGTAACGTCAACGGATGTAAAATATCGAGTAGCTCAGGTAACTTTGAACTACGGTTTGCAAAAATAATTTAATTCCATATTTTTTCGACTGATATATTATACTTAAACAACTACTTCAATTTATAAATAAACAAAAAAATTCATATAATATTAATTTGTTCTTTTACATACTTAACAAATTTATACGATTGAAATTTAATAAAGATGTCATCCGGCCTTATTAACATAATTTTATAGATAAAAGAAAATTATCAACTTATTACAACATAATTGGGTTTGAATAAAACATTAAAACCAACATTTTTTTAAAATTAAAACTATATTGTGTCGAATGGCTGATGAATTATTTAGACCGTGATTTATAATTCAACATATTTGGGTTTATATCTTTCTCTTAGATACATTTGCCATAATTGATAAATTAAAAAGCTATTGGCAAATGGTTCTTAAGAAAGGATGTTGCCAAATAAATTAATTAGTAGTTTGGAGTAAATTTACAGCCATTTAACACAATAAATTTATTTGAGTAGAGAAAATAATATTGTAAAATTAATCTAGACTGCAAAATAATTTATTTGGCTACCTCCTTTCCTTAGAAACAGTTGCCAATAGCTATTTGATTGATTAATTATGGCAAATGTAACTAAGAAAAGGGTGTAGCCAAATAAATTTATTAGTAGACTGGATTAATTTTATAGCAATTTGACACAATATAATTTTATTTTAATAGAAAAAAATATTGCTGTAAAAATGATCTAGACTAGCGAATTTAATTATTTGGCTACATAAAAAAATTTGCCAATAGCTATCTAATCAATTACGGCGAATGTTTCTAAAGACAGGATGTTGCCAAATAAACTATTTCGCAGACTAGATTATTTTTAGAGCATTATTTTCTATTAAAAAAAAAAAAAATACTCTGTCAAATAGCAGTAAAAATGATCAAGACTGCGAAAAAAAGGGAAAACGGAATGACGAAAAAAAGTAAACAAGGAAAAAGGAAAAAAAAAGGAAATAAAGGAAAAAATGGATAAAAAAGAAAAAATAAATTAATTCGCAGTCTAGATTATTGTTATAGCAATAATTTCTATTTAAAAAAAATTATGGTGTCAAATGGCTGTAAAAATAATCTAGACTGCGAATTAATTTATTTGGCAATACATTCTTTCCTTAGAAAAATTTGCCAATAGCAATTAAATTAATTTTGGCAAATATTTTTAAGGGAAGAATGTATTGCCGAATAAATTAGTTCGCAGTCTAGATTATTTTTACATCACTATTTTCAAAATAAAAAAAAATTACTTTGTCAAATCGCTGTAAAAATAATCTAGTCTGCGAATTCATTTATTTGGCAACATTCTTTCCTTAGAAGAATTTGCCATAATTAATTAAATAGCTATTGGCAAATATTTCTAAGGAAAGAATGTTGCCAAATAAATGAATTTGCAGATCAGATTATTTTTACAGCGATTTGACAAAGTAATTTTTTTTTATATCGAAAATAATGATGTAAAAATAATCTAGACTGCGAATTTATTTATTTGGCTACATCTTTCTCTTAGATACATTTGCCAATAGCTTTTTAATTTATTAATTATGGCGAATATAGCTAAGGAAAGGATGTAGCTAAAAAATTAATTAGTAATCTCAATTAATTTTCTCGCATAATTTCTTTCAACTAATTAGTAATTTTTATGAAAATCCTGAGAGCTGTATAATGCTCTATTTAGTGTTTTCCAAAGTATGTTTGTATTATGCGCATTGTAAAAAAAAAGTGATACAAGTCGCGCACGTTACTAGGGTACTAATAGCGCCCCTGAATTATGCGGCGATCACATAGTGATACGGTTTTCATATACAGGCGAGATAGGGAGTAAGTCCTCCTGTATTTCTAGTCTTCTTGCTACCACCCTCATTTTTTCGGATCTTCAAGATAGCGGACATCAGTGCCTATCTAAATTGCTAAGCTGAATTGCCGCCAACTTAAAGATCAGAAATAGGGTTACCATATGCGAAATCCTATCAGGTCATGTCCTGATTTAGGAACGAATGTCTTGATCAGTTCTGTCCTTTTAATATAAAATGCCCGAGTTGTCAAGATTTTTTTTTTCAATTAATCCGATATCCCTGGTTAAAATATTACTCCGCGAATGCTCCGATCGTTTCCTCAGTAATTCCGAACTTTCTCCGAGATCTCTGACGAAGGAAAAATTTCTCCGAGTCAAGAATATTTCTATCCATTTTTCTTGACGTTAAACTTTGTCGGAAAAAGTGTGGAATAAGTTCAAAGTAATTATTCCACGCTGAAAAAAAGATTTCTCTGTATTTCAATCTCCTCAATTAGTTTTGTGTTACAGCTCATAATTGTGGGAAGGGGGGTGCTAGGCAAAATGTCCTGATACGAGATTTGGCACATATGGTAACCCTCATCAGAAAAAATGAAAGTTTCTGAACGGATCCCAGTAGATATCCTTAATCCGTCCGGCCGCTATCTTCAGGACAGATTGTCTCTACCGAAAATGCGGCAGTCCTATTATCCCTCAGTTACCCAGCGAATATCCATAATTGATCAAGGATAGATATTCTAGACATAATTATCATGTACACGGGCTAACATGAAAACGCTTGAAAGCGATATAGTCGTTTGATGATTAATAAGACGGCTGGGAAAAAGTCGTCGCAACTTTCAGTGCGCATGCGTGGTCAGCCATGTTTGATGCTATTCCCCACTCCTAATGTTTACCATCTAATATAAACAAACAGTGTATGGCATGTCAAAAAAATTCCAAATTGAAACTTTAATTATTAATTTATTAAATAAATATAATACGGCAATGTTGTGCGACCATTTGCTTTCCCAAAAGATCGTCGTCAAAAATGTTCTACTGCTGCCAAATAACACCAAGCTCAAGGTTATGTGAGTTAAGTTTATTTCTTCGCATAATTTTTTTTTCTTATTGAAATTATTAGTTTACTAGCTAAAATATTAATATTTACAAGAATATTTATTGAGGTTTATTTGATGAATCTCAAAATGAACAACATCGTCAGGATGGCTCAAAAAAATTAAAAACAAATGCAGTACCAACTCCATTTAGTGATGTTTCAACAGATTATTTGAAGAAAAACATCCAAAATAAAAGTAACATGAGTAAAAATAAACATTAAATTCAACAGGAATAACCAAAAAATATAATGAAGAAGTTATTAAATTTAATTAAATGCTTCAAGATCAACATCAGTGGCGCTTGTGAAGCTTTTGTATGTAAAATCTATATAAAAAAAATTTTACAAGGTCCATCAGCGGCAAAAAAAAACCCTAAATTGTAAAAAATTGTCCTTGTGAATTAGACTGCAGGCTTCTTAATGTATTCAAAAATTAGCCATTTTTAAAAAATCTTTAATCTTTAAATCTTTATTTTTAATGCCCGTGCGACGACCTTATCCCAGCCGGACTGACCGGACTATAGCAAAATTTTTCCGAACCGTGGCAGATTTTTACAGATCTATTTTATATCTATTTAGATCTAATCTGATCTATATTAATCTCAAAAAGAAAAATAATTAAAATTACTTTCATTATATTATATTATATATTATATTAAATATATTATTTTAATTTTTTTTTTAACGTGTACAAAATGAATCGTATAGTTTCAAGGAAATACCGGGTACTTGATATATCGGCTCAAAAAACTAACGGTATATCGATTATCGAGTACAGAGTACTTTATTTTTTTTTTTTTTTATCGCTCTTATTGCTCGATATATATTAGTACATGTAATTTATTTGATATATATATATATATAATATCAAGGAAAACCAGTTTTAAGGAATTAATGTTGCTTGAAACATGATTTTTTGGCAACATTAGTTCCTCAGCAGTCCAATTCACAGGGCAAATTTTATACAATTTAGGGCTTTTTTTTGCCGGTGATGGCGCTTGTACAATTTTTTTTATATAGATTTCAGATACAAAAGCTCTACAAGCGCCGCGAGTGGAGGAAAAAAGCCCTAAATTGTAATGCCCTGTGAATTGGACTGCAGCTCCATCCTTTCCTTAGCTACTGCTTTTCCCCGGACATTTTCTATTTATTAAATAAATAATATACATGTCATTTTATTTTTAAAAGATGGAAATGTCCAAGAAAAAGCAGTAGCTAAGGGAAAGATGTAGCTAAGGAATTAATGTTGCTTATAAAAGAATTTCTTTGGCAACTGTAATTCCTTAGCTCCAACTTTTCCTTAGCTACTATTTTTCCTTGGGATTTTTATTTATTTAAAAAATGAAATGCATGTGATTTTATTTATTAAATAAATTACAATGTCCAAGGAAAAGATGTAGCTAAGAAAAAGATGTAGCTAAGAAATTAATGTTGCCAAAAAATTATGTTTTAAGGAATTAATGTTGCTTTAATTTTAAATAACTGATTTTTTAAATAAATAAAAATCCCAAGGAAAAATAGTAGCTAAGGAAAAGATGGAGCTACAGTTGCCAAAGAAATTTTTTTTTAAGCAACATTAATTCCTTAGCTACATCTTTTCCTTAGCTACTGCTTGTTTTTGAAATTTTTATTTATTTTATAAATAAATTACATGTATTTATCGAATAAAAAAAAATTGTAGCACGAAGGTTCCACTTTTATTCGTAGAAGGCGCTGGGAACGCAATGTAAGATACCTCGATGTATGAAACCAATGATATAAGATACGGTATTTTACATGGTATCTTACACATGTAAGATACCAAGGTATCTTACCTACCCAACGCTGGCAGTGATGGGTAAATGGTCGATTTTTGAGGTTTCATACACTTACAGTAAGATACTGTAAGATACTGTAAGAAACTGTAAGATACCTCTGACGCCATTTTGAAAATTTTTATTGACTTTCAACTCGACAACTAGTTTTTATTGCTCGATATATATTGGTACATGTAATTTATTTGTTATATAAATATATATAATATCGAGAAAAACCAGTTTTAAGGAATTAATGTTGCTTGAAACATAATTTTTTGGCAACATTAATTCCTTAGCTCCATCTTTTCCTTAGCTACTGCTTTTCCTCGGACATTTTCTATTTATTAAATAAATAATATACATGTCATTTTATTTTAAAAGATGGAAATGTCCAAGAAAAAGCAGTAGCTACTATTTTTCCTTGGAATTTTTTATTTATTTAAAAAATAAAATGCATGTAATTTTATTTATCAAATAAATTAAAATGTCCAAGGAAAAGCAGTAGCTGAGAAAAAGATGTAGCTAAGAAATTAATGTTGCCAAAAAATTATGTTTTAAGGAATTAATGTTGCTTTAATTTTAAATAACTAATTTTTTAAATAAATAAAAATCCCAAGGAAAAATAGTAGCTGAGGAAAAGATGGAGCTACCCGGGAAAAACGGTTTGTATACAACCATATACAATCATATACAACCATATATGATTGTATATAAATTCATACAGTTGTATATCGCCATTTTCTGTATACAAATTTATAAAGTTGTATACAGTTGTATACAACCATATATGGAATTTATAGATCAAATTCAAGAATGGTTGTATACAAACATAGATAGTTGTATACAAACAAAGATAGTTGTATACAAGTTTATATGCCGTGACTTTCAAAAATTTATTAATATCATAAAAAAAAAAAAATTTATAATTATTTAAACAATTTAATCTTTTTGTTTATATATTTAATGATTTATTTGACCGAAAAAATTACACCATAAATACTTGACTTTACCGGGACTTGAACACGGTATCTTCTAGTTGAAACTCCAGAGCCTTACTTACTAACCACGGCAGCTACAATCGAAAATTAGGAAAATTTGTTCTACTTAAATATTCATTATAATCAGCAATCAAGGATCAAAACACTCGGCCGATATATGAATTTCATTTGTTTCGTATACCCCGGAATGTATTGTCATAATTTATGAAAAATTTTTATCCGAAATTTTCGTTTCGTAAAAAAAATAAGTAGCTGTTATATATAATTAAACAAACACCCTTCCAATATTAAATACATAATAGCGGTTCTTAATATATTTTCATATATACATGGAAAGAATGAAAAAAAATCCGTCTTAGTGACCCGAATAAAAATCGATGAATGGCAAGTCATAGGTTGGTCAGTCTTCAATGTGCTACTGAGTTGTAAAATTGTATATAATTTTAAAAATGTCCATATATGTTTGTATGTAACCATATATAATTGTATACAAGATAAATGAAGTAAGCTACCAAGTTGTATAGTTGTATATGATTTTATAAATTTATATATAAACATATATAAATATATGCAGTTGTATATGTCCATATATGTTTGTATATAACCATATATGATTGTATACAAGATTAATAAACTAAGCTACCAAGTTGTATGGTTGTATATGATTGTATATAGTTGTACATAGTTGTATATGATTGTATATGGTTGTATATAGTTGTATATGGTTGTATATGATTGTATATGGTTGTATATAGTTGTATATGGTTGTATATAGTTGTATATGGTTGTATATAGTTGTATATGGTTGTATATGGTTGTATATAGTTGTATATTGTTGTATACAAACAGTTTATACCTCATATACAAGTTTATATAGTTGTATAAACTTATATACAAGTTTATATGATTGTGTAAACTTATATACAAGTTTATATGATTGTATAAACTTATATACAAGTTTATATGATTGTAGAAACTTATATACAACTGTATAAGGTTGTATACAAAGTCACTAAAATAATCAACTTTCCATATACATCTATATACGATTGTATATGTTTGTATATGATTGTATATGATTGTATATGGTTGTATATGGTTGTATATGGTTGTATATGGTTGTATATGGTTGTATACAAATCGTTTTTCCCGGGTAAGGAATTACAGTTGCCAAAGAAGTTCTTTTTTAAGCAACATTAATTCCTTAGCTAAATCTTTTCCTTAGCTACTGCTTGTTTTCGGAATTTTTATTTATTTAATAAATGAATTACATGTATTTATCGAATAAAAAAAAATTGTGTACCATTGATAAATATAGTAATATAGAGATCTGACCTATGGGTGGAGTTTGGTTGCTTACGCACACATTTATTGTGTAAAGGCTTATCTGTGAGGCAACATGGCGCATTCCAGACCATTTTACTATAGTATGCTATCGTCAACAAACTATATCATATAAAATTTTTCAATGTAGTTTCAATGGTCTGGAAATTTCACTGTGCACCACCAGATGCCATGGTAAATAGGTCAGATCCCTATTATATGAAAACTTGTTAAATAATAAAGCTTGTTTCATATGTGGCGACGTAAAATCTCTAAAACGGTGCGCGTAGTCTCTTAAAAATGGCGTCATTATAAAAAAAAAACCGAAAAAAAAAATCATTTAAGTCACCAACAGTCGAAGTACTCGTGTCCGATATTGGCCAAAAAAATACCGAGTATCAAAAAATGAATTGACGAATAGAAGGACGTCGGAGTTAACTTGATGAAACTTAGAAAAAATGCGAAGCCCTGTGGTCTAGAGGTCAAGGCGTTTGCCCGGTAAGCAAAAGACCCGGGTTCGATTTCCGGCGGAGGAACTTCGTTATTTTTTCTAAGTTTGTGGTTTTTTTTTTTTTCAAAAAATGTCAAGGGAAAAAAAATACCGAATAGTTTGGTACTCGGTATTCCGAGTAGATACTCGTGTCTCCGGTATATCGCTTAAGGGATTACCACCACCAATCAAAAACGCAGATAGAGCCTTGAAATTTTTTAAGCAGATTAATGAAATAATAATACATACGCTCAAATTTTTTGATAATTTTCTTGTAGCTAATTACTTAGTAATTAATTACTAAAGTAGGCTACTTTTTTGAAGGTTATACATAGGTTCTTATGGAGAGTCTGGTTTAGTTTTTAGAAACCTGGTTAGCCATTTTATGGAAAACGCAGATAGCTTTTTCAAAAACTACAGATAGATAGAGGAAATAATAAGGAAAGTTTTGATATAAAAATTAATAGGGCTTTGAGACCTTTTTATTTTACAATAAATAAAAATAAATTTTTGTCTTTGTCTAAATACTCAAGTTGAAGTGAGAAACAAGATTTTCTCCTTCTTTTTTATCTCGTTCGCACTCATAGAAATATTATGTTTCTAAATTTCATACGCAAGAGGTCTCTAGATATGCGGTGGTAATCCCTTAATATCGAAGAACACTATATGGGAGATCCAAACCGAACGATGATAGGTGTGCTCGTTTACTTTTCACACCGAGCGTACGCACGGAGCGTATGCAAGGAAGCACTAGAGTCGTGCGGTGATTTGAAGAAACTTTAGTAACTAAAATTTACTATCTATTTATTGTTAGCTGTGTTCGATGGTCGTCTCGGCTCAGTTCCGTCTCACTTACGGCTCACTTATGGCGCTAGCGACGTACGGTTGTTTGAAGAACTACAAAGGCACAAAATCTCAATACAGGTGCCTATCTATATCATCCCTAAAATTTTTATTTTTATTTCTATTTCTTTCATTTACTATTTGCTCTTACCTGAATTATATTATCTATATTCATGTTGATTTTATATTTATTAATTTATTGTAATAGATTATTATGATGACACTGTTTGCATAAAGTAAATAAACAATATTTATTAAGGCATTAATACAGTGATGATATAGATAAGCACCTGTATTGAGATTTTGTGCCTTTGTAGTTCTTCAAACAACCGTACGTCGCTAGCGCCATAAGTGAGCCGTAAGTGAGACGGAACTGAGCCGAGACGACCATCGAACACAGCTGTTATTTGTTTTTCGAGTTCTTTCCGCACCCGTATTCAGAGGATGTTCTCATTAGGGCGTTTTTTTCCGATGGTGGCGTTTGTGAAGCTTTTCTATGTGAAATCTATATAAAAAAAATTTTGTCAAGCGCCATCAGCGGAAAAAAAAGCCCTAATGAGAACTATTTTGCCCCGTGAATACGGGTGCGGTTCTTTCGGTCTTTTTCATCATTATTAATTGGTAATTTGTTCTTGCGTCTTGGAAAAAATTATTAAATTAACAAAATAAAGGGTGCATTCCTTTAATAAAAATTTTTTTTCGTTTTGCAATTTCGCCCTGTAATACCGACTAAAAACTAGAAACAGAAACAACGACAAAAGTGATAAAATTCTCTATGCCATATTCCAGACTTTATAGTTTACCATAATGTGTGGTACGACCTATGTGACAATAACGAACAATCACAACAAGTCAATTTTCTATTTATTTCAGCACCCGTATTCACAGGGCAAATTTTATACAATTTAGGGCTTTTTTTTGCCACTGATGGCGCTTATAAAATTGTTTTTATATAGATTTTACATATAAAAGCTCTACAAGCGCCACCGGTGGATGAAAAAAGCCCTAAATTGTAATGCCCTGTGAATACGGGTGCAGTTTGATATAAACATTGAACAGTTATCCATCTAATAATTTGAAGCCAAAAAAAATAATGTCATGTGTCAGTACTGCCACGACAAGAAACAGCTTTTTCCTATAAAATTTTGGCCAGTATTACAGGGCGAAATTGCAAAACGAAAAAAAATTTTTTATTAAAGGAATGCACCCAAACACAATTACTGAAAATAACGAATGCGTTGGTGAATTTTAGTCAGTGAAGTTTCTTCGAATGACCGCATTATCGTCGTATATAAAAAGTTCTGTTATAACTAAATCATTGAATGAGAAAATAATATTACAGTTAATATTATGACTATTTTAAATATTTGGATTATGAGTTCGTTTGGAATATATAAAAGTATGCCAATATGGTGAATAATGTCAACTTGACAAATAGGTTTCCCCGATTAATTTAATGCGTTTCTCATGGAAAATGACAAGAGAAATATATTTGTGATATTGAGTGATGTTAAATCATATGTGTAATTGTAATCTCGTAACTACTGTATTTAGTATTTCATTTTTGGAAGCTAATCAAACTATCTTTTTTCCTGGCATTTCATAGTGTTTTTTAAAAACTGTCGAAACCCTTCTTCTCCACATATCATATGATGGTCTACTATCTCATTTTTTTATTATTATTTTTTGAGATTATTTGAATAAAATATACACAATCATTAGTCGTGGGTTGTGGCCAATAGATATTAATAAATTCGTGAAATTACATATTATGTTGACATATTAGGTGCTTTCTTTTAGGTGTTCATTTTTTTTCACTTCAATGCGCATGATCATATACATGCGCATATTATGCAATCTTGAGGAGAGAACAGCAGTCCAATTCACAGGGCATTACAATTTAGGGCTTTTTTCCTCTACTGGCGGCGCTTGTAGAGCTTTTGTATGTGAAATCTATATAAAAAAAATTTGACAAGCACCATCACCGGCAAAAAAAAGCCCTAAATTGTAAAAAATTTGCCCTGTGAATTGGACTGCAGTGGCGTCGAACAAATAATTCTTAAAAAATAAGAATTAAAACATAGCTGATCCAGCTCTCTCATGTACTACGCTGTTGCTGACTTTTTGCTGAGTACGCATTCGACTACACAAGCGCAAAAATGAATAGGAAAAAAAATAAATGCCCAAAAGAAAGCACCTATTGCTTTTAGGCACCAAATATGTGTACAATGGCGGATAGACAAAATGAAAGGCGAAGTAAAAGAGTAAATTGCAGGGCCCCAGCACTACGTGTAAATCCGAGGCGACTTATTTTGCAGTCTAGTTCCTCCCGATTCCCTAGACTAAGTCTAGTTATGTTGCATTCATAGGGTAAACCTATTTCTTTTCTACAGTATCGGTCTCAGATCTGCTTTACCAGCTATGAGGCATATCTCTTCGAATAAATTCAAATAATATAAACGAAATTATATTGATTAATTTAGAATTGATTGATAATTGAATAATAGTTAATTGTTATTAAATTTATAAAATAAAATAAATTATAAAATGAATAAAAAGCTATAGGAAAAAAGGTAGCTAAGGAAAGGATGTTGTTTCCATGTTAATTTACAGAAAATTAATCCTGCTGAAAACATAAACATGTAGGCAACATCCTTTCCTTAGCTAATATTTTTCCCATAGCTTTTTTTCAATTTCAATAAATAAAAAGCTACAGGAAAAATGGTAGCTAAGGAAAGAATGTTGTTTACATGCTAATCTATAGAAAATTAATTTTGCCAAAGACATTAATTTCCTTTCCTTAGCTACCATTTTTCCTATGGTTTTTTATTAATTTGAATTCTATACAAATTCAAAAAATGACAATAAATGAAATGTAGATAAAATAGTTAATGAAAAAAGTCGGTCTTGTAGAAAGTCTATATCGACGAGTTTTATCTGTGTGTCTGTCTCATTTTCTGTCTTTTTCTCGGACAAAAATTGGTTTTTCTGCGTTGACGCACGGTGCGTCTAGTAATAAATATAAGCCGCCTCGGATTCCTATGTAGTTCTGGGGTCCTGGTAAATTGGCGCTATTAATGTATGATACATGGCGTATGATAATGAGGATGTATCATACTGTATTTTACAATGTATGATACTACTGTATGATACACCGGTATCATACCTACCCAACTCTGGTTGACTCTCCTGGTTTCTGTAGTCTTCTTGGTTGTTTACAATTATCTGTTGATAAAACCAAAATGGTGCATTAAGCGGTGTCTCCATGCTATTGAAATGCTTGCAAGATTTTGCAGCAACATCTATTATCACTAGATAATTCAGGCCCTTGACACCAAGTGTTAAATTTTCAGGCTAAAACTCATGGTGGGGGAACTTCTGAATTCAGAAGGCCAACATTGTAACGTGAATTTGTAGAAACTTTCGGATTGTAATGGTTGCAGCATGGCGTCTCGAATGCGCGCGTATATTTTGAATAATAAAATATTTATTAAAAAAATTAAAATTCGTCTTATAAACTTAAAATGAAGAAATAATAATAAGAAATGTTAACACAATAAATAAATACACAAATAATACATTTATGTGTAAGTTTATTATAATACAATTTTTTATAAGTTACAAAATGTATTTTTTTTTTTTTTCTTTTTACAAAATGTTGACAATAAACAATATATTTTAAAACGTAATGATAGTTATAAATTATAACTTATAATAATTATTTAAAAACTGTTAATTATTATTTTTATTATTATTATTTAGAGCAAAATGTCATTTAGAAAATACGTAATGAAATCGTCAAAAAAAAATCAATAATAAAATTAAGCAGACTTGTTTATTAGCAAAAATGTAATATTTTTTTCTTATTTAATTTAGTTTTTTTTGCTTAACTAGCTAGCAAGATGTCAATATACAGAAATATTTTCTTCAATCATCATCGTTTGACAAGATGGTGCAATTCGTTTTCAATCACAGAAGAATTTTTAAATCAAATGACACGAAATTTAAATGAGAGTATGTGTGAATTATTATGCAAAATAAAAAAGTTTTAATAATCCAGTTTGACTGGTGTATTGATTACAAGCTTGTTATAATAATTAGCTAGAAGAATAAATTTGTTTGAAATTTTTAAAATCAAATAATATTAATAAAAATGATCTATCATGATAATAAATATTGACTTTTGTTATGAAATTAAAATAAATATATACAAGTAAAATTAATTCACGAGCATTTTTTATTAACAATATTAAAAAACTGCAATGACTTTTTTGGTTTTTCGTTTTTTTTTTTTTTTTCACTTTGATCTATTATAAATATTTCGTGAATTGACTTTTTTTTCTCATTAAAAAATAACAATCTATCAAACAGTCTAATTATTAAATCAATAATTAAAAAAACCTATTTTTGTAACTGTTAACATATTTGTATTGTATTAATGCTTGTACAGCAGTGGACTACTTGATTAAATAAAACTATGAAAAAATGTCTTAGATTTTTTTTTTTTTTTTTTTTGAAATAAAAAAAAAAAAATTCTATTTCTTTGCAAGATAATAATTATCAGTTGTAACCGAGGCGGAAGTCACTCCAAAATTTATTGTACACCAGATTACAGATTACCGGTAATCATGTAATCTTTCCAATAATTACACAAGATTACTTTTTTTGTAATCACAAAGAATCCTAGTAATTTTTTATGATTACACTTAAAATTCAAAGATTTCAAAAAAAATTACACGAGATTATTGAAGATTACACCAGATTACAGATTACCTGTAATCATGCAATATTCCTAATGATTACACAAGATTACTTTTTTTTTTGGTAATCACAAAGATTCCTTGTAATCTTTTATGATTACACTTAAAATTCAAAGAAAAAAAAAAAAAATTAATGAAAAACGAATAAAGAAAAAAAAAAATTAATATACCATACATGTGCATGTATACACGCGCATGCGCGATCTGAAAACGGTGAAGGGAAGATTACTGAGATTTTCTGTAATCATATCAAGATTACAAGAAAATTTTCGCAGATTACAGATATACGACGTAAGATTACTGGTGATTACATAAAATTTTTAAAGATTATTGATGATTATAAAAGATTACAAGAGTACTTTAGATTACATAGATTACACGATTTTTCCATAATCATTTCTGTACGATTACAAGAGATTATTGAAGATTCTTCTCCCGATGTACACCAGATTCACAAGTGACTTCCCCCTCGGTTGTAACACTATTTTTATCATTAGATAATGATAGCTGTTCTGTTTCTAATAATGCAACTAATACATCATATGCTTCAATTGAACTATCACAATATGACAATGTAAGTTTTAATGCCGTTGAATCCTCATATTTACCAACAAGTAAACTGAATTTATTTAGTTTTTTTTCATTTTTGTCGTGAATTTTATTAATTCTATTATTTCTTTTTTTCGGAAAATAAATTAAAAAAAAAATTTTTATAGAAAAATGAGCGCCCGAAGGACCCGACTGCCTACGGGAAAATTTATTTAGTTTCATTTTTGTCAAAACCAATTTCAAAATAATATAAATTTGCCCATAATTTTTTTTTTTTATTTAAAAACAAAAAATTTCTAATCTTCCACGCAACATTTATTTTTGTTATTATTATAATTCTTATTTTTAAATAAAAAAAAACGATTATGGGCAAATTTCTTTGGGTTAATTTTTATTTTTATCAAAAAACAATTTCGGAATAATGTTATTGAATTTCACGCGACGATCATTTTGTTTTTCGTTAAAATAATTTAGAATTTTTTTTTTTCAATTTTGTCGTGAATTTTATTGTTTCTATTATTTTTTTTTTCCGAAAAAAAGATTTCACGAAAAAATGAGCGCCTGAAGGGCGCGACTGCTCGCAGAAAAATTTCTTTAGTTTCATTTTTAATTTTGTCAAAACCAATTTCAAAATAATATAATTTTGCCCATAATTTTTTTTTTCATGTAGAAATAAAAAACTTCTAATCTTTCTCGCAACATTTCTTTTTGTTGTTATTATTATTATTTTTATTTTTAAATGAAAAAAAACGATCGTGTGCAAATGAGCGCCCGAAGGGCGCGACTGTTCACAGAAAAATTTCTTTAGTTTTATTTTTATTTTTGTCAAAAATAATTTCAAGGTAATATAAATTTGCCCATATTTTTTTTTTTTTATTCAAAAATAAAAAATTTCTTCCTCGCAACATTTATTTTCGTTGTTATTATTATTATTCTTATTTTTAAATGAAAAAGAATAATTATAGAAGGGCGCGACTGCCCATGGAAAAATTACTTCGGTTTAATTTTTATTTTCGTCAAAAAATAATTTCGGAATAACGTTATAAAATTTTACGCGATGATCATTTTTTTTACTCTTATGTTTCTCGTTAAAATAATTTGGAATTTTTTTTCTCAACTTTGTCGTAAATTTTATTGATTCTATTATTTTTTTCTTTCGGAAAATAAATTTAGAAATAAATTTTTATAGAAAATTGAGCGCCTGAAGGGCGCGACTGCTCACTGGAAAATTTATTTAGTTTCATTTTTATCTTCGTCAAAACCAATTTCAAAATAATATAAATTTGCCCATAATTTTTTTTTTTTTTTTAAAAACGATCATGAGGAAATGAGTGCCCGAAGGGCGCGACTGCCTACGGGGGAAAATTTCTTTGGTTTGATTTTTATTTTTATCAAAAAATAACTTTGTAATAATGTTATTGAATTTCACGTGGCAATCAGTTTTTTTTTTCGTTAAAATAATTTAGAAATTTTTTTTTTGAATTTTGTCGTGAATTTTATTGTTTCTATTATTTTTTTTTTTCCGAAAATAAATTTAAAAAAAAAATTTCTACAGAAAAATGAGCGCCTGAAGAGCGCGACTGCTCACGGAAAAGTTTCTTTAGTTTTATTTTTATTTTAGTTAAAACCAATTTCAAAATAATATAAATTTGCCCATAATTTTTTTTTTCATTTCGAAGTAAAAAATTTCTAATCTTTCTCGCAACATTTCTTTTTGTTGTTATTATTATTATTTTTATTTTTAAATAAAAAAAAACGATCATGTGCAAATGAGCGCCCGAAGGACGCGACTGCCCACGGGGAAATTTCTTTGGATTAATTTTTATTTTTGTCAAAAATAATTTCAAGGTAATATAAATTCGCCCATAATTTTTTTTTCTAATTTAAAAATAAAAAATCTCTAATCTTCCTCGCAACATTTATTTTCTTTGTTATTATTATTATTTCTATTTTAATTAATGAACATTAATTCCTTTAAACATCATTTATTTGGCTACATTAATTTCTCAGCTACATAAATAAAAAATAATACACAAAAATAAAAAAACTTCCAAATTATTTTAACGAAAAAACATAATAAAAAAAATGATCGTCGCGTAAAGTTTTATAACGTTATTCCGAAATTATTTTTTGACAAAAATAAAAATTAAACCAAAGTAATTGGATAGTCAGTGTTGGGTAAATGGGAATTTTTTCGAGTTATTCACATTACATGTAATTTACATGTAATTTACGTGAAAAACGCAAATAATGTAAATAATGTAAAGAACTCATACCTAGCCTTACCTGATGCCAAACAACCTGTTGTTGTAAACAAATAAAAACATATTTCAATGTAATCTAGCTTTTTTGTGAGAATAAATACAATAATAAATAAATGAACGAACGAACATAATTATGAGATGAGTTTATATAATATAGTTTATTATAATATTATAATCAATGGCATTAACAAAAAAATTTGAAAACATGTGTGCCCAAAAAAGCAAAGTTAGTTAAAAAATAAGAATGATTTTTGAATATCAATTTTTTTAATAAATACGATTATTCAATTGAATATGAATAAATTTATAGTTCTAGTTATTCTTCGAATTAACGTGAAATTGACTTATAATACATTTTTGGCTAGTCTTATAATTAAAAAATTTATACGACTTTGCATTAACCAAGAATTTTTATATTAATATTACACAAGAAAAAAATAATAATTTTTTTGTATCAGATATTTATTAATTACATATTATATATTTATTTGGTGTTCTGTAGAAAAAAGTTAATATCTTTAAATTATCTTTAGTAAATTATAAAAATATTAATAATCTGTTAAGCACAGAGTTTTTTTTGCGATTTTATACTTAACAAAAATTTTTATTCAGCTATTTAAAATATTTATATATTTGTATTTAACGACGTTTAGTATTATTTTTATTTAAACAATTATAAAATACATCTTAAGTACAGTCCTTCGGTTTGATGATGAATCTTTATAATCTCCAATACCTTCCATTCCTTCTTTATTCAAATGTTCTATTAAAAATAGCATCTTTTCTTTTTCTTGTTCTATAGGAAAAGAATACTAATTCACAAATAAAATATTATCAGCATAAGATTTATCATTAACTATTAGAGGATCACTTGATGCACTTATAATTTTAATATTTTGCTCAGTATTATCAAGTAATTTTAGACCAGCATCATTGTTGTTATTTTCTTCATCACCAAACAAAATCAAGATGTTGGAACTGGGTGTCAGATTGTTTTCGTGCAACTATTTCTAAATTAATAAATACAGTAAAAATAAATAATTGTAAATATTCCTTTAATTTACTGAGAATGTATACCGTGATTTTTATTTACCTGTGTTTTTTTTTCATCTATCTTTTGCTAATTACAAAATGAATTACAAAATAAGCACAATTCATATGCTTTATTATTTTTTGTGATTTTTTGTATCAATAATACGACGAAAACTCCCTTCTTCCCAATAATTATGTGATGGCCTGCCACCTGACATTGTTTACAATTTTTTTAATTGAAACATAATTTTTTGGCAACATTAATTTCTTAGCTCCATCCTTTCCTTAGCTACTGCTTTTCCTCGGACATTTTCTATTTATTAAATAAATAATATACATGTCATTTTATTTTTAAAAGATGGAAATGTCCAAGAAAAAGCAGTAGCTAAGGGAAAGATGTAGCTAAGGAATTAATGTTGCTTAAAAAAGAATTTCTTTGGCAACTGTAATTCCTTAGCTCCATCTTTTCCTTAGCTACTATTTTTCCTTGGGATTTTTATTTATTTAAAAAATAAAATGCATGTAATTTTATTTATTAAATAAATTAAAATGTCCAAGGAAAAGCAGTAGCTAAGAAAAAGATGTAGCTAAGAAATTAATGTTGCCAAAAAATTATATTTTAAGGAATTAATGTTGCTTTAATTTTAAATAACTAATTTTCTAAATAAATAAAAATCCCAAGGAAAAATAGTAGCTAAGGAAAAGGTGGAGCTAAGGAATTACAGTTGCCAAAGAAATTCTTTTTCAAGCAACATCAATTTTTTAGCTACATCTTTTCCTTAGCTGCTGCTTGTTTTTGGAATTTTTATTTATTTAATAAATGAATTACATGGGGTGCATTCCTTTAATAAAAAATTTTTTTTCGTTTTGCAATTTCGCCCTGTAATACCGGCCAAAATTTTATAGGAAAAAGCTGTTTCTTGTCGTGGCAGTACTGACACATGACATTATTTTTTTTGGCTTCGAATTATTAGATGGATAACTGTTCAATGTTTATATCAAACTGAAATAAATAGAAAATTGACTTGTTGTGATTGTTTGTTATTGTCACATAGGTCGTACCACACATTATGGTAAACTATAAAGTCTGGAATATGGCATAGAGAATTTTATCACTTTTGTCGTTGTTTCTGTTTCTAGTTTTTAGTCGGTATTACAGGGCGAAATTGCGAAACGAAAAAAAATTTTTTATTAAAGGAATGCACCCATGTCTTTACATATCCGTAATACTCCTATATTGCTAACGTCCTATCTCTACAATAAGTGGATTTCCTTCATGGGCTACGGTGCAGACTCTATCGTCTTCCTTGTCGGGCGCATACCAAAACGACGCGCGCATGTGACACTCACACTACTACATTTGATGTAAAAATTTTTGTTTGCACCAATGCAAATAAATTTAACAATTAGATATAGTGTGCGTGTCACATGCGCGTCGTATACGCAAGCTCATCCACCATATGAAAATCGAGCCTTGTTAGCAATATAAGAGTATTACATATATGTGTACCATGGAGGTGTTAAACTCCATGATGTGTACTTATCGAATAAAAAAAAATTGTAGCACGAAGGTTCCACTTTTATTCGTAGAAGGCGCTGAGAACGCAATGTAAGATACCTCGATGTATGAAACCGATGATGTAAGATACGGTATCTTACCTACCCAACACTGGCGTGGAGACACCCCTTAATACTGTACATGGTTTACATGAAAACTGTCGCTCCTGACTCCTCTCTTTGGCCGGGTACACCATATATAATTGGCAGGATTATGAAAAATGGAAAACTGAGATATAGAATCGTTTGGAAATGATTTGGGAACGTTTGGAGAAACGATTCTACGTAGTATTAAATATATGTTTAAAACGTCGTTATACATAGTTTTTAACGTCTTATACATGCAAATTCCTGGTCATTACTCCATTTATTATCGAATATATTTTATTCACTTATTTTAAGAACCAAAATGTTCGTTTTTTAATATTACTATTTTATTATTTTTACATATACACTAGGCTTATGATTATTTTTTAATTTTCAAAGTTAGTATTGAATCTATCGAACATAGTAATTTCTTATCATTTTTTCAATTTTTTGTGGTAATAAATTTGTATTTATAATTCAGTGGAGCTTTATACGTAATACATAAGTTTTATCGCAAACTTCAAAAAAGTCTGCCTTATGTGACTTTGGAGTTTTATCTTCAATTATCTATTATCGACTTCGATGTAATGACAAATCTGTGTAGGTGGTACATGACTAGTCTGTCATCAATAAATCCTAAATATGTAAAGAAACTTTATTTATTATTCACATAGATTTGTCAGACGAACTTTAACAAAAGCAAGAATGTGAAGTTAGCGATAGTTTTGTTCTATGTTATTTAATTTCTCAGCACTGACATTCTTTATGTTTAAGGGTTATTTGTTTTTATGAATGTAAGCACCTAAACATACGGGCATGTTCAACGTATAAAAAAGAAAAAAAAAAATATCAGATAAGCCACGCTTCAGGGGTTCACTTACAATTATTTTGTTTTGCTTACGATAATCAAACATTATATTTAAGAATAAATTTTAAAGAACTAAAAAAAAGTTAACTTGTTTTGGAATTTGAAAAATCATGATATATATATATACTTATGCGTTGCCAAGCAGTAGTTAATTTTTCTGGTAATAAGCATTCAATGAGCTAAACAAAAAAAAAGTTTTTGGAATTTTTAATTATACACATCGTCATTCAAAATCAACATTATTTCTTCTACCCGGCGAATTCTTATATGCCGAACTATTAATATTAGAAAGTTGTGAACTGGAAGACTTGAAAAAAAATAATGAAAGATGTTTAATTTCTCGCCAGGTAATTAATGACTTTAATTCTCAGTTCTTGCTTTAAAATCGCAGAAAAAGAAAATTTTCAACACTAAATTATTTTCTCATAACCTATATAGATTTTATCAATTGAACTGTCACTTAATTTGAAGTATAAAAGTGCTTGAAAATTTCAATAGTGAAGTCGTATTATTTAGCATTCGTTGCAAAAAATAAGTTTACAGTTTTCGTTTTTTTTATTTAGATACCGCTTGTAACTTAGTAAATGAGCCAGAATTATGGCGAGATCTTGGCTGCTGTTTCACGTGATCACGACCGACAGATGAGTTTGAATCATTACGACGTCTTGAGTTGGTATGAGCAGTACGCCCTGAACCAAAAGAATCAGACCGATTGCGACATTGTGCTAAGTTAATTGAAGTCGAGGATAGTTGTTTATGAAGATTTGAGGTTAAAGCAGATGACGTCACTGTGCTGGAACCACCTGAGAGTCTTCTAACTCGACTCAATATTAATCCTATATCACGCTCACTTTCTGAAACACTTCGATTTCGTCGCTTGTCAGCTAATGAGAGCAGTTTGCTGCTTGACTCCTGGCGAGTTTCATTAAGAGGCTAAAAAATACATAAAGAAAAACGTTTTATTGAATATATGTATTTGATTTAAATTATATAAAATTTTGTGCACTTACCTCAACAACTCGAAAATCTTCAATACTTCTAAATTTAGATAAGTATTCTTCAAGTACTGGTTCAACATGCAACTTATCCGCATGTTTATAATACCGCATAAACGCCCAAAATTTTTCCAACCCGTAAAGTTGACCTGAAACGACGATGTAGTTTTAATTTTTTTCAAATGGATGTGTTGAAGGTACGATTAGAACTATCAAAACATTTTTTTTCGATTACTTTGACTATTAATAAAAAAACAATGATCTAACTGTTCTGAGCTGACCAAATAGATCCTCAAAACAGTTATTTTTTTTATTTTGTAGTGATGATTGTATTTAATTGGAATAATCTAGCGATTAATCTTAATCAATAAAAACCAATTATAGTATAGATTGTATTTATGTTTCGGTATTTTATACAAAGAATTTTGTAAGTGCACAAGTAATCATGTAAAATTAATTTGATAAATTACATTTAATTTTATTTAATTAAATAAATCTTTGTTTGATGAGCGAAATCTTATATATCGATAGCAGTACGAAAAATAGAAAGATTTTTAAAAATGAATCTTTTTAAATTTTTCAATATAAAGAAAAAAAAATATATTACCATTCTCGTAATCGATTATCGTCTCCGATTCAAAGTCTTTGTAAACTTGTGGTCTGAATTTTTTTTCAAGGCCATAACTGTAGTAACGGAAAAGACATTCAAGACCATAACGATATCCAGCAACAGCGTCTTCTTTAGCAAGACTTTTGAATTCTTCATACATATTGCGATTAAAGTTTTCCCTTAAGAAAAAAGACCAGAAACGGAAAAGTGTATTCATTTCTTGTGACTGTCCAATACCCAATTGGCTTCGATCTGAAAAATTAATAATTTTATTTCTGTAAAGTTTTATTTTGTTAACAAATCAAAAGTATGTCAAATTCAGTACGGAAACATCAGATTTACATTTCTCAGCAGACTATCAGTCGGGAAAAGAAGACAATAAAAGTAAATTCATCATGATAAAATAAGTAAATAGTTAATATTTTAGCGAAAAACAAAATAATAAAGCAAACCTATTAATTTTACTTTCATAAATAAAAATGATTATAAAACACGTTGAGTAAATAAAGTCTTTGGTTAAACGTAACTAACCTTTTAAACATCTCCAATGATATTTGTAGTATACTTGCTGTGTAAAACCATTTTCTTTCAAGAGAGAATGGCTTGGATGCTGAAAGGTAGGTAATGAAGATGGTTGACTTCCATAACTATTTGCAAGATACCCTTCGTTAGGACTCGTTCCTGTACTACTTCCCGTAGAATAAGTACGCTGCCTATGTTCTCTGACATCCATAATCCATCCAACATGATGTTCAATCGGTGGATTATTACTATGACGAGTTTTGCGTTTTCGTGGAGTCATTGGATCAACAGCTGGTTCATCTTTATAGACAGCAAAGAAACGCGAAATTTGCCCTTGTCTACTACGACGTTTACTCCGAGACTTTTTGTCTCGTTTTTCATCTAAATAAGAAAGATTTGACACATCATCTGAAGCAGGTGGAGGTGGTGGAACTTCTGGATTCGATTTTTTCGGTTGTTTGGGCGCCATTTTTTCAAAAGCTGCTTGACTGATTACATTAACAGTCTTGTAGCTTCCAATTGATGACGATGAGCCATAACGACTATCATCACCCCACAAACCTTCTTCATAGTAGACCAAACCTTCGTTGATGGCTTGCTCTAAATCTTGAGACATTTTAACTCGAGTTGTCCAACCACCTGTACGATCATGGCCTTCATGTTTAGGAAGGCGGGTGGACAGATTGGCACTTTGTGTTACAATCAGCAGTTTGCTAATATCACGATCAGAGAGCTCACAATCATCTTCATCTTCAGATCTAAAATATTATTTTAAACTTAGATGATGCAGTAATAGAAATTCATGATAGGTTAAACCTGAATTAGTATTTTAAATTTCAGAACAATTAATTTGGCATCATGACTTTAAATCAGCCGGGAAAAGAAGACAAAATTAATGGTAATCATCATTTTACTGATGAATAATCAAAATGTAGGTATAAAAATAAAGTTAAACTTACAACTCTGAAAAGGCATTGTGTCGTCCAGTGGGCGGAGGCGTATCAAGTTCCTCATCAAATTGAAAATCCAGTTCTTCTCGTTCTTCTTTTTTTTCTTTATTTTCAGGCTTACCCTTTGATGGTGGTTTCACTCTTTTTTTAACTTCTTTCCAAACATCATTAGTTATTGTATCAACCCTTCCATTGAAAAGAGCCTCATATGAAGATTTCGATTCATCACATTTTACTAATAGATTATTTTTGTTTGATATTTCTTTTAAAACATTACTGTCACTGAGTTTATTTTCGTTACTACAAGACGTTAATGCGATATTTTGAGTAGCCAAAACCGGAATAAATTCAGGAACTTCAGGATTCAAAGTCTCAGACGCAATAGGCAAAATACTAGTCTCGTATTTGCTGACTTTCGAAGGCGACACAATAGACTTAAGTAGACGAGGCAATCGTGGTGTTGGGATCATTATTAAAGGTCTTGCTGCGGGTAAAAACTCAGATTTTTCTGGATTAGTTACTGTATCTGATGGAGTAACAATACCATGAGTGGATTCTGAAGAGTCAGAAAATGTTTGATTTGTAGTTTCATCAGTGATGAGCCATTTCAACGGATCATTAACTGTTCGAACCTGAAATACATACATTTATATATTAGAAACAAGTTACATAAAAAAAAAAAAAAAATGAGTGTAAACAAAATAAGTAAGATAAAAGATTAATACTTTTATGTATATATATGCATAAACCTTTCAGAAATCATGTTTTAACAAAATGAACGTACTTATTTGTAAAGAATACAATATACCGAAAAAACGAAAAAAAAAAAAAAAACTTCTTACTTTGAAAGAATCAACCATTTCAAGCTCATCAGATTCGATTATGGAGTTGATAACAAGCGAAACATCTGTGGTAAGAGCTTGAACTCGATGAAACGAAGCGATCAAAGTGATTGGCAGGAAGCCTTCCTTATCCATTTTACGACGCATGAAAAAATCTCGCATTAGATTTTCTTCACTAAAATAATATTCGATTTGCTTTCGAATATAGTCTTTTAATGTTGTAGAGTCTAAATTCACATAATTTGTGTTGTTGAAGTAGAGAGTTCCCATGTATGGCATCATGTAAGACGAATCTACCTGATTAAACTGCTTCATCTATTAACAAAAATATTACATTTTTCCTCATTTCTCTGGGTGAGAGTGAAAAATACACTTTCAATTTTCGTTTATTAATAAAACTTAAGTTCATCAATATTTTAACAAATATTACCTGTGTAAAATCAGCTGAATGCTCTGAGTAGTCGATTTCTTGTCGTGGTCTGAATCCTTCTGTTCGGGAAGTAATACGGCCTTTGCCTCGACTTCTGAAGTTTCTACCACCACGTCCATTTTTAAAGCCATAAAGAAACCTATCTTGCTCTCTTTCTTTCCCTACGTCATCGTCTAAACATAAAAATACTATTTAAATGTTGATCCTTAATTCAAAATTTTCTTCAAATTTCAAAAATATTTCATAGTTTCTATTTAAAGTCAATAAAAAAAAAAAAAACCCACCTCGGTTTTTTTCCCTCTGACTTAAGTGCTTTGGTGATCGATCTCTTCGACTTCGACTTTTAGTGATGTCAATTTCCAATGGTACCCATTTCTGTTTATTCACTTGAAGCATAAGATAATAAGCAATTGCAACTTAATCAATTTAATTTCATTTATAAATAAAATGAGTTTCAAAGAGGTAATTTATAGAGAATCATCGTTCTATTTTGTAACTAGTGCTACTCTCAAACTTTATTCAAATGGCTTAAGGTATGGTAGTGAATTTTTGACGTTAATTGTCTTGCGCTTTTTACAGGTTCAATCACCATGTTATTCCATTAAACTTCTATAATTTTTGCCCTCTACACTTATTATAATACTGAAATACCTACAATAATTATCTTCGAGATGATATAATAATTATTTTTAATAAAAATTTTCGAAGAAAGACATTGTGACCTGAACAATAAATTGTTTTTCAATTTATTACAATTTTTATACTCCTTAAAACACGTTAAAAGACAAGTTGCTTAAGAATGAATTTTATAATTGCTTTTTTTTTTTTATCAAAATATATTCTCACATTTTTTTTTCTTGTCGTTGGCGTCATTGTCTGGATTATGATTGCCATCACTATCTTCAAGATTGTGATTTTGATCTTTTTCTGTAATGCTGACAGTGTCTTCTTTCCTCTCCCCAACACCACCAGCCGTTGGTACAGAAACTTTTGACTAAGTATGAAAAATGATATATTGGTTAATAAAATAAACAATGCCAATAATTATTTATATAATGGAATATAATAAGCAATTGTGACTATTATTGTATTATTGATGAACAAGTAATAGCAAGAATCGTTCGTAAGTAACATACCGAATTTATTCGTGCAAAAATTCTACAGTTAAATTACATATACCAAACTGCAGGATCTAGTTTGTGCGATATTTCTACGAAAAGATGAGTCAACTTAATTATACATAAGCATAAGTTAAGTCATAACGTAAAAAAAGTAGGTAATGATGAACAATTGTAAATATTTATGAAGTCGGTTGCCTTTATATAATAATAATAATAATAATAATAATAATAATAATAATAATAATAATAATAATAAATAAAAAATTGAAAAACACAGGAATAATGCAACAGCAGTTTGAAAATACGATGATACTTTAACTATAATGGTCATTTTAATTCGGTCTGATATAACGTGTTTACGACTGTATTTTTATAACAGCATGAACAGCAAAAACGGAACGTTCATCTTCAATGAATAACTAATCTTTTGTCGCCAAAGTAAAAATGCAAACATGAAAATACTTTATTTGCATCAACCATGTTTTAAATCACTAACTTGGTTTCGAACTTTTTGGCTAATTAAGATGGTGCTGTAATTATATGATACCGAATAAATTATAACAAAATAATCACCTATCTCAAAATATGTACTTTTTACCTTATGGTTGAATTTTCTTCTGTCCTTGGGGGCTTTGACTATTGACGGTACACTCTTGATAAAATTATACTCTGCAAAGAAACAAAAATTTAACGTCATTCCGATATGTTTATCTTTTACGACGACGTTTTAAAGAATTTGTCTCAAGTTTCATTATTATCTATTCAAATACCTTTTGATTGATTGTTTTAGCATTGAAAATGTTAAACTTTTGTTTAACAACTCATCAGTCGAAATTTGATGTATTGTGAATAATCATAAATATTATAATAATCTTCAATCAATTTTTATTAATATAATGATAATTGACTGAAAGTGGAATTGAACGTCGTAGAAACGATACCATAAATTTCAATGATCGAGTCCCGAGGTACACGACGAATTATTGAGTTGAGAGATAAACCGTTACCAGGCCCCAGCGTAAGAGGCTTATCAAAAACCCTATTAGTTAACAAAGAGCAGTGTAAAAAAGGTTTGCTGTACCATAATTTTTTTGCATTGTATCAGAGTTGATAAATTATAGCAATAATAATAATTTGATATTTTTTTTGATCTGATGAAATAGATAAATTGTAAATAATAATTTAAAAAAAATCGGATTTTTGAACGGCCTCTTACGTAGTAACATTCTATCTGTGCGTGCTGACATCTCAGACGCTAGCTTCAGCTTTATATCAACCGTACGCTTGTAAAAAATTTTCTTCATTATTTTTTTTGGCACTACTTGCGTCATTTTTAAAAAAAGTATTTCACGTACTATTTTAATGAAAACCATGTTTACATCTCGCACGTATCAAATTTTACTAGCTAAACTGATGTTTAATGTCAATGTATTAAACTATTATACAAAAAGTAAATAAACTTACCAACTTTTCCTGGATGTAGTTGAGGATGTAAAACTTTTTTCTTTTCAGCGCGTCTTGATGTAGGATACGTTGGTAAAGAATTATAGGTTAGATCAGTTGCTGGATTTACAGAAATTTGTGGAACAGTTGGCTGATGAATTTTCGTTTGGCTAGACTTACTCTTCATCCATGGATTTACAACAGGCAAGGGTGCTTCAATATATTTAACTGATATTCCTTCTTGATTATCCTCATCTTGAACACATTTCTCTTCTTTACTGCTTAGAGAATGCTCGCCTAAGTGACGATCTTTATGAGGTCTTTCTTTGCTTCTACTACTGTCACTTTGAAGTTTCTCATGATGTCTATCTCTATGTCTTTCTCGACGAGAATGCCGATCTTTGTCATATTTTTCTGCCAACTTTTCTTTTCTCCGCGCTGACTTCGGTGCAACAGTTTTAAACTCACCATCTCTAATGACATTGTTAAATTGTTTATCTTCTTCTGTTACACGGCTTTCAACATCCTTATTACTTCCATTATCAATCTTTTCATTCATTTCAGGAATTTGCTGTTGAGATTTTTTATCACTTTTTGTTCCAGATGTATTACCGAGCCGTTTAAAACTTTTTGAACGTGATTTTATTTTCGTAACTGATGAATTTTGTGAGTGAATTCTGATACGCTCTTTCGGATGATTTAATAATGATTGTGAAGAGCATTTTTGGTCAATGTTTTCTTTGTTATTTTCTTTGATTGTTGCACGTTGTGACTCGGTAGTGTGTTTTGGATTTAAAACACTAGCATATGAAACACTTGGGCACCCAGGCACCTCATTACAGCCCTGTGTGCTACTCGCTAGAGTTGTCGCCATGTTGAACTTCGTTGGAAGATAAAAACACGAGGTCGAAACTTGATAATGATTATTTTTTTTTACTTGTTGATTTTTAAAAACAAAAAAAAAATGAAATAATGACAATAATAGCGATATTATTATTATTATTATTAATTCATTAGTAACAGTAATAATAATAAAAGTAATAATATAATTAAATGTTAAAACCACTAATTAGTACCAAGCAGTTGAATTAAAACGTACAATACGCTAGACTCAAGTCAAGTGCTTTAATGTTTAAAATAAAAATCCGAGTTTATTTTTCTAAATTAATACAGTACTCTTGACTTACTTACTATCAGAAGCACGAAGTGACCATGCTGGGCGGGCTTGAAAGCATGGCCAGCATCGTCGAAGATAGGCTTTGGTTGCTATTAATTAACAACTTTCTGACAAGAAATTTTGCTCTTTTCAACGTCTTTTAATCACTGTTTTAACACTTAATTTGATAATATTGATGATTTGTTACTTATAGTATCGACAAATTAAATAAGCTTTTTATAAGTGGAGTGATGGGTTACATCATGTAACTTACATGAAAACGTGTACCGCTTACTTAGTTGCCGCAGTTACGACTTCTAGTGGTGAATTTTGTAAGCTTCGTTTGAGAAACTGTGAGAAACGGTTGTAATGGAGAAAAAAAGTAGACTTCCAAATTGAGCACACCGCGTGTTCATAGAGCAGACTGATTTTTGTTGAGAAAATCAACCGTGAATATGATAAAAATAATCCTAAAACATAGTTTTCGAATTAGATGATTAATGAAATAATAAACGCCAATAAGAATAAAAATATCTACTCATGCAGATATTAACGGGACATTGAAAAGAATCAGAAGATAAATGTTGCCGACAGTTAGAATTCTGTTTAGTTGAGACTTACCGAAATTTGATAGAAACTGCAACTCAAACGATAATTAGCAGCTATAGCTATAGTTATATCTTGTTGATCATGTATCTTCCGTATAATGATTAATTGTATCCTGCTAACGTTTTTTGGGACTTAATTTTATCAACTTAAGCTAAGTCTTCAAACAAGTCTAATAGCAGACAATAATGGAGATTACGTAAATATTCTATAAACACGATTTTTTTTTGTCCGAATTTTCGCGGTATTGAGCCTCTGAGGGTAATTTTCTATGTAAGCTGTAAAATCGTAAAATATTACATTGATAATACACGATGAACACATGTGGCAAAATCGCTGGGCTCTGCACTGCGCGAACTGAACTTGCTGATGTTTCCGGTTCACTTGGGAATTGAGATAAAGGCGTGTGGCCACTAGCATAGTTTTTCGAACAAGTTCTATGCCATAGTCCATTTATTACTAGAAACATCTAGATTATTCCCAGTTATCACTGAAAAAGTCAGTTGTTTCTGGTAATAAATGGACTATGGCATAGAACTTGTTCGAAAAACTATGCTAGTGGCCACACGCCTTAACAAGTACTTAAGAAAAAAATATATGTACAGTTTACTCAACTAGATTATTTAGGGCTGGTTTTGTAGTCCATAGTTAAGTCAACATGGTATAGTATAGTATAGGGAAGCGAAACGTTAGACTATACCAAAAAACTGTAACTGTGGAATACAAAACCGGCCCCTAGAGAGGGCCATGGGTGCATTCCTAAAGCGGTGTCTCCACTCCAGTGTTGGGTAGGTATGATACCGGTGTATCATACAGCAGTATCATACACTGTATCATACAGTATGATACACCTCCATTATCATACGCCATGTATCATACATTAAAAGCGCCTCTACATTTTACTTTTTAAACTATTTTACTGACGCCATTTTGCCTATCCGCCATTATACACATATTTGGCGCCCAAGGGTGCGTTCCGTAGGGGGACCGCGGTCCTTTTTGGCCATAATCAGAGTGGATCCATAAAAATTAAAAATCTCCCTAGGAATCTCTAAAAAACAACCAGTCTCATGTATACTCTTTTTTTACACTTTTCTATGTATGTATTGTTAATGTTGTGATGTGGTGCTTACTGAATTTTGTACTGAATAAAATTATTGAAACAATAAATTTGTTAATAACAGTTAACAAAATGAAAAGAAAAATTCCACTTCAAACACATTATATATTGACTGATGTAATGTTCTTGTTGAAAATGAACAGCAACATCAGCCAGTTTAAGATCTTGAAAGATAACAAAAATATAAGTGCTGTCCTAACCTTACATTTGAGTTATGATAGGTTTTGAAGCATTAACTTTGAAAAGAAATAAAATTTACAGTCTAAATAATTGAGATAACAACAATATACACCTACTATTTTAATTGACAATTTTTTTTTTGATGCCAAATTATTTTTTTCTTTATAATATGTTAATCATATTTTTCGGTGTTTACGTTTGCTTATGTTTGTTTACGTTTTCTACTACATAGCAGTGCTGACACTACAACGAAATTAAATTCACCATGATAAACCACGCCTATTTTCGGTAGACCGCGGTCCTCTACGGAACGCACCCCAAAAACAATATGTTAACATCCAACATAATATGTAATCTCAAGAATTTATTAATATTCATTAATAAATCAACTAACGAAAAATGATTGTGTATATTTTACTTGAATAATCTCAAAAATTACAATAAAAAAATGAGATAATAGCCATGATATGTGGGCAAGGAGGGTTTTGACAAGTTCTAAGGAACATCATGAAATGCCAAGAAAAAAGATAGTTTCATTAGCTTGCAAAAAAAAAGCAATAAATACAGTAATTATGAGATTATAATCACACAGATAATTCAACTCAATAATCACTCAATATCACAAATATATTTTCCCTGTCGTTCTTCATGAGAAACGTATTATATTAATCTGGGAGACCTATTTGCCAAGTTGACCTATTTCATCATATTAGCATACTTGAATATATTCCAGGCGAACTCATATGAGTCAATTTTTTAAAGAAGTCATCATAATGACTGTTGAATCATTTTCTCGTATAATGTTTTAATTCTAATAAAATTTTTTATACACGTTGATGAATTTATTTATTATTTATCGTGTAATAAAATAAAAAGTTTGACAGCTGTGTGTACAGTGGTGTGAGTGAGAGTTTGATAAATCATTTAGTTCATTTTATAAAAAAAGAGGGCACTTTCAACTATCATACACTTTATGTAGTATGATACGTATGATTGTATGATACCCCGAAAATCGTCGAATTACTCCACTCTATAGAAATGCTTGCAAGATCTATCATCACTAGATAATTACTAGAATTTTGGTGGAAATTAGCATTAAGCAGTGTCTCCACAGGGGCACGTTCCAAAACCTCCGTTCTGTTCGGTATATCAAGATGGCGGCGATTCTACCCAGCAAATAAGATCATATATGTAATACTCCAGTAGAAGACTAGAGACCAGGAGAGTCAACTCCCTGTAGTGGGGGATAGGCTGGATGGGACCAAAAACGTCGTAAACTTTAACACAGGGGCAGGCTTTATAAAAACGCCGTTTCAGCGCTGTTGTCGACCCACGAACCACGCACGCATGTATTGAATATAATACATATAATACATATACTTAATAAATTAACAGTTTAAATTAATTCCTTAATCACTTGCCACCAATATTTTTATTTATCATAAAAAATATGATATAGACTACAAATTAAATTATTTGGCTAAATCAATTATTTTATCATATATAAATTATTATATATGATAAATCAAAATATTGGTGGCCAATAATTGAAGAATTAATTTAGACTGTTAATTTATTTATTTGGTTCCATCCTTTTCTTAGAAAATATTTTCCATAATTAATCGATTAAATAGCTATTAGAAAATGTATCTAAGGGAAAGATGTGGCCAAATAAATTTATATGTTGTCTAGATTAATTTCTTGGCAACATTTTCTATAATAAATTAAAATATTTGTGGCGAATAGTTGAGCAATTTTTTTAGACTACGAAATAATTTATTTAGCTACATCCTTCTTTTAGCAAAAATTATTACATACAATCAATTAATTGTATAAATTTAGATAACAAACTTGTGGCGTATTTTGATATCAAATTGATATACGTAAAATAGAACAAATCAGCATTAAAATATCAACAACAAATAGCTGTGTTCGATGGTTGTCTCGGCTCAGTTCCGTCTCACTTACGGCTCACTTATGACGCTAGCGACGTACGGTTGTTTGAAGAACTACAAAGGCACAAAATCTCAATACAGGTGCCTATCTATATCATCCCTAAAATTTTTATTTTTATTTCTATTTCTTTCATTTACTATTTGCTCTTACCTGAATTATATTATCTATATTCATGTTGATTATATATTTATTAATTTATTGTAATAGATTATTATGATGACACTGTTTGCATAAAGTAAATAAACAATATTTATTAAGGCATTAATACAGTGATGATATAGATAAGCACCTGTATTGAGATTTTGTGCCGTTGTAGTTCTTCAAACAACCGTACGTCGCTAGCGCCATAAGTGAGCCGTAAGTGAACGGAGGCTGACTGAACCATCGGCTACAGCTGTTATTTGTTTTTCGAGTTCTTTCCGCACCCGTATTCAGAGGATGTTCTCATTAGGGCGTTTTTTTCCGATGGTGGCGTTTGTGAAGCTTTTCTATGTGAAATCTATATAAAAAAAATTTTGTCAAGCGCCATCAGCGGAAAAAAAAGCCCTAATAAGAACTATTTTGCCCCGTGAATACGGGTGCGGTTCTTTCGGTCTTTTTCATCATTATTAATTGGTAATTTGTTCTTGCGTCTTGGAAAAAATTATTAAATTAACAAAATAAAGGGTGCATTCCTTTAATAAAAATTTTTTTTCGTTTTGCAATTTCGCCCTGTATTACCGACTAAAAACTAGAAACAGAAACAACGACAAAAGTGATAATGAAAGTTTTAATAAATAACAATAAATTTTGAAACGACAACGAACAACAACAACAATCGTCATTTCGTCAATCAACATTCAACAATATTTATTGGGGCATTGATACAGTGATGATATAGATAGGCACCTGTATTGAGATTTTGTGCCTTTGTAGTTCTTCAAACAACCGTACGTCGCTAGCGCCATAAGTGAGACGGAACTGAGCCGAGACGACCATCGAACACAGCTAATGTGAACAATTTTGGTTCGCGAGACGCCGAAAGCGCCTCTCTCTGGCCAAATGTACAAGCCTTATTTTACGACATATTTTGTCCCATTCCCAATGTACATAGTTGACTCTCCTGGTTTCTAGTCTTCTTGCTCCTATATTGCTAGCAAGGCTCGATTCTCCCGAGGCAACGGTGCAGACTTTATCGTCTTCCTTGTCGTGTATTAACCAAAACAACGCGCGCATGTGACAAGAGTGGGGCATTCGGGAAACGTCGGAAGCTCACTCACACTACTACATTTGATGTAAAAATTTTTGTTTGCACCAACACAAATGAATTTAACAATTAGATATAATAGTGTGAGTAAGCTTCTGACGTTCTCCGAGTGTCACATGCACGCGTCGTTTTGGTTAATACACGACAAGGAAGACGATAGAGTCTGCACCGTTGCCTCGGGAGAAAAAATCGAGCCTTGCTAGCAATATAGGAGTATTACATATATGATCTTAATTGCTGGGTAGAATCACCGCCATCTTGATATACCGAACCGAACGGAGGTTTTGGAACGTACCCCAGTCCACGCTATAGAAATCTCATGCGAGTTCTTGCAGCACAATCTTGCACGAAAAAATGGGACATGTCCCATTAAGGCTTGTGGCCACTAGCATAGTTTTTCGACCAAGTTCTATGCCATAGCACTATGAAAGAAAAAGTTCACATATAACGGCTATAGGGCGGCGTTTTAATCGTTTTTTGAAATTGTTTCAGCTGTACCAACTTGCTTAAAAATACATAAAAAATAAATAAGAATATAACCTTTCTTATTTGTTGACAATTTGATATTTTGACAGTCAATCATTATACATATGTACTATACATGTGTAAATATAAACAAACAAATTTATTAATAACGCTAACCATTGTTGTATTTTTTTAATGTTGGCTGTATTCAAAAAAACTAGTGTGAAGTTAGCGGTTCTATGCTGAAAATGCTGCGTGCAGCATTTTTTTAACATAGTTCTCCGCGGCCATTTTCTAGTAAATTTTTAGTCCGATATAGTGACACAAGTGCTATGGCATAGAACTTGGTCGAAAAGCTATGCTAGTGGCCACATGCCTTTAGCTGCGATTGTCTTGCAAGGCTTTTAAAGGCTGATTTCCACCAAAATTCTAGTAATTATCTAGTGATGATAGATCTTGCAAGCATTTCTAAAGCGTGGAGACACCGCTTTACAGGCCGAAATTGCAGCAGTCCAATTCACAGGGCAAATTTCATACAATTTAGGGCTTTTTTTTGCCGCTGATGGCGCTTTTAAAATTTTTTTTATATAGATTTCACATACAAAATCGTCACAAGCGCCGCCAGTGGAGGAAAAAAGCCCTAAATTGTAATGCCCTGTGAATTGGACTGCAGAGTGAAGAAAATCTTTTATTAAAGAAATACTGACCAAAATTTTATAAGAAAAAGCTGCTTCTTGTAGGGGCAGTACATTTCATTAATTTTTTTGTGGCTTTCAATTACTGGGAGAATAACCTGCATGGCTGTGTAATGTTTATATCATACTGAATCAAATTGAAAATCGACTTGTTGTAATTGCTTGTTATTGTTCGTTATTGTCACATAGGGCGTACCAGATATTATCGTAAACTGTAAAGTCTGGAATATTACATAGATGATTTTATCGCTCTTGTCGTTTTTTCTGTTTCTAACTTTCAGTCAGTATTACTGCAGAGCGAAAAAAAAATTTTTGTTAACGGAATGCACCCATCAGTACCCATGCACTCCTTGGATACGACTGCAGGGACTGTAGCCATCTCTGCACCCGTATTTACAGGGCAAATTTTATACAATTTAGGGCTTTTTTTTGCGACTGATGGCGCTTATAAAATTTTTTTTTATATAGATTTTACATATAAAAGCTCCACAAGCGCCACCGGTGAATGAAAAAAGTCCTAAATTGTAATGCCCTGTGAATACGGGTGCAGATACGTATCGTACGTATGATTGTATGATACCTCAAAAATCGTCGAATTGCCCATCACTGCATCCGTATTCACAGGCTAAATTTTATACAATTTAGAGCTTTTTTTCTCACTGATGGTGCCTGTCAAATTTTTTTTATATATATTTCGGATACAGAAGCTTCACAAGCGCCGCCAGTGGAGGAAAAAAGTTCTAAATTGTAATGCTCTGTGAATACGGGTGCTGGGTTATAGCCCTTATAGCCTATGGGGTGCATTCCTGTAATAAAATTTTTTTTTTCACTCTGCAATTTTGCTCTGTAATACCAACTAAAAAATAGAAACAGAAACAACGACAAAAGTGATAGAATCCTCTATATAATTCTCCAGACTTCGAACATTTAGGGTGCGAACTCATGGGACCGCTGAAGTTAGTGGCAATATGGCGATTTCAATATGGCGGCCAATATGGCTGCTGTTTTCAATATGGCGGTGGTAAATTCCGTGGTTAGAGCACTTTTTGTCTACGTCCGTGACTCTCAGGGCTCAAACTCACGACAAGCAACATTTCGCTTGTAAACATGGCCGACATAATTCTGAGTGATCTGAGCATGCGCAAATCCGTGAAATAAGTCACAAGTTCGACAGTGTCGAACTTGTGATTTAAATCACGGAGGCACTGTGTTTATATGCAGTGTAAATAGTCAGCTGTCAGTAGTGCTACAAAAATAAAAACCAAATAATTATAAAAACATTTGGGCATGACACCACATTACAAAAAAAAATATATAAACAAAACCTTGAGCAAAAGTGTTCAATCAAAAAAGAATTTAAAAAATACTCCAAAATTTAATCAAAACATCAATATTGAGATTTTAATAAGGTTATATTTATTTATTTTTTAAACCGTGACAATAGCACAGCTCATACTGAAATCACGGATTCGCGCATGCCCAGTAGGTCCGTAGGAACAGCGGCCATGTTTACAAGCGAAATGTTGCTTGTCGTGAGTTTGAGCCGTGAGGGCGCAAAATTTGCGTTTTATCATGGCTGCCGTAATTCTAAACATGGCACCTCCGTGATTTAATCCACCCGCTCGACAATGTCTAGCGGGTAAATTCACACGCGCGTATAAATGAGTAGAAATTACTATATATTACCAAAATATCACTGAAAAATGTAGTTGTGTGTAGTGTGTGTGTAGTGTGTATCTCAGTGTAGAGTAGGTGCTTTCTTTTGTATATTTATTTTTTTTCACTTTAATGCGCATAATCATGCACATGCGCATATTATGCAAACATGAGAAGAGAATAAGGGCGTCGAACAAATAAATCTTAAAAAATAAAAATTGAAACATGGGTGATCTAGCCCCTTATGTCCTACGCTGTTGCAAAGTGACTTTTTGCTGACTGCGCATTCAACTGCGCACGCGTGAAAATAAACAGGAAAAAAAATAAACACCCAAAAGAAAGCACCTACTGAAACCGGCAGAAGAAGAAAGAGCGAAGAGAAATTTACTGCAAATCCATGGTGTCTCTCCGAGAGTGCAGAACAAGCTTGACACTGCCAAGCTTGTTCTAAAGTCACGGATTTGCAGTAAATTTTTAGTGAATCTGGTTATTTTTGGAGCCGCCATTGGCTTGTTTGCATGTGTTGGCATGTTTACAAGCGGAAATTTTAGCTTGTCGTGAGTTCGCACCCTTACGATAATATCTTGTTCAACCTATGTGACAATAACAAGCAATATGTGCATTCCTTTAATAAAAATTTTCTTTTCGTTTTGCAATTTCGCCCTGTAATACCGACTAAAAACTAGAAACAGAAACAACGACAAAAGTGATAAATTTCTCTATGCAATATTCCAGGCTTTACAGCACTTTACAGTTTACGATAATGTGTGGTACGAGCTATGTGAAATGATAAACAATCACAACAAGTCAATTTTCTATTTATTTCAGTTTCATATAAACATTGAACAGTTATCCATCTAATAATTGGAAGCCAAAAAAAATAATGTCATGTGCCAGTACTGCCACTACAAGAAACAGCTTTTTCCTATAAAATTTTGGCCGGTATTACAGGGCGAAATTGCAAAACGAAAAAAAAATTTTTATTAAAGGAATGCACCCAATTCAAACAAGTAAATTTTCTTTTTATTTCAGTTTGGGTGGTGGACAGTTGGCCGAGAGGGTGTGAAATATCTGACATTGGAAAATTTGTTTCAATACCTGGGGTACGTTCCAAAACCTTCGTTCGGTTCGGTATATCAAGATGGCGGATTTCAGTGTTTTTTTTTGCCATTTTTTTTATCGCAATAATAAGTTAATCACTCATACTTATTATTAATTAGAATAAAAATCAGCTAACTAATATTATTCTCCTTTCTCAACTAAAAATACATCAACTGACACTAATATAGAAAAGTTTATAGGGGTGTTTAAAATTTTCATATTTTTCATTTGAATCGCTGCCATCTTGATATACCGAACCGAACGAAGTTTTGGAACGTACCCCAGGCGATTTGCCTGAATTTGATATGGAAATAAAAAAATTTGCCTGATAATTGTTTAATTGTTATTAATTATTGAAAGCCAGTGTGAAAGTTAGCCGAAAAAAAATTTCTAATTAATCATTGCAAGTTTTTTTCCCGTTAATTTGTAGACTTTGATTTGCTGGATCCGAATTTTATTGCCTCGTCATTTGCCTGATGATAATGAATTAACTGCAACAATAATAAAAAGCAGAAAATTAATAACCAGGCAAAATGAGTGCGCATGCGCATACTTAATCAGCTGTCATGGTTACCCGGTGAAAAAAGTTTATATCTAACAATATATAACTATACAGGATAGCTATTCTCGACATAATTATCCCCTCAGTTATCCCCGGCGACAGGGATAACTATTTTGTGGAAATTCACCTTAATTTATGGCTTTATTTGTATCTTCTTCAATGGTTTCCATCAAACGACTATATCGCTTTCGAGCATTTTCATGTTATCCCCGGTACAGGGGATAATTATGTCGAGAATAGCTATCCAGAACTATATAAAATTATATATGACAGTATATAAATATATATTATTGTTCATAAGAGTGGTCAAAAAAATTTTAAGATCATAAATGCCTGTAAAGGATTATATACAACTATATATAATCACATATACTTATATATAGTTATATATAGATTTACATTAAATACATTTCGGTCGACTTCGTTGAACGTATACATATGTTTTATCATATATTGTTATATAAAATAATATATGATTTCATCTGGTTATATCTAGCAGCTCTTGAAGATCATCAAACGTAGTCCATGATGACATACAATCATATATTATTATATATAGTTATATATCGTTATATATACTGATATTTGTAAATTATATTCCGGTCAACTTCGTAGAAACATATACTTGTAGATAAACATATATAGCTATATAAATAGACGGTGAGTAGGTTGCAAAAAACCTGAACAGAACCGTATATTACAAAAATACGTTCAATGGTAGTCCTCGAGACCCAGAACACGTTGCACCTATTGGTTTCCGTTTTAATGACCTGCCGTCCACAGGTAAGCCAGGTAAAAAATCGATAATTTGCACAGCTCGAAATTACTTAATTTTTTATTGAATACTTTTAATTTTATTAATTTAAGTTAATTTTGTAATCCCTACTAAATTAATTGGCACCAGACCGAGATATTAATTTTTTTGAATATTTTACACGATTATTTAACTTACCATTAATTACATTTTAAATGTATTTTTTTTTTTTTATGATATGATAATAAAATATATTAATATGCGTTTTATACATCTATATATTTTCAAATATTGTTAGTAATTTTATAGATTTTATAAATAAATAGTCTTGACCTTTTTTCTTATAAATAAAATATTAATATTCATTTTATAAATATGTATATAATCGTAAACAATATTAAAAATAATATTTTTGTGCTTTAAATAAAGTCTTGACCTTCTTCTTCTTCTTCTTTGTATTGTTCTTTGACACCATCTGAACCAATCAGAAGTTTAGAATCAAACAACTTAAAAATCTAACCAATGAAATCTACCCACTAAAAAACCAACAAAAAAAAAAATTTCCCCCTAAAAAAACCACTAAACAAAAACTGTCCACTAGATTACCCACTAAATCTGAAAAAAACCACTAAATTTAGTGGGAAAACCACTAATCTGGCAACCTTGGTCATGAATTACATTCAGCATAGAGGTTTGACAAGAAGTTTTTCAAACGCTGCCATCGGGAAAAAAAAGCCCTAATGAGAACAATTTTGCCCCGTGAATACAGCAGTCCAATTCACGGGGCAAATTTTTTACAATTTAGGGCTTTTTTTTGCCGCTGATGGCGCTTGTAAAAATTTTTTTTATATAGATTTTACATACAAAAGCTTCACAAGCGCTGTGAGTGGTGAAAAAAAGCCCTAAATTGTAATGCCCTGTGAATTGGACTGCGGGTGCTGCAATTTCGCCCTGTAATACCGACCAAAATTTTATAGGAAAAGCTGTTTCTTGTAGTGGCAGTACTAGCACATGACATTATTTTTTTTGGCTTTTAATTATTGGAAAAATTACCTAAATGACTGTTCAATATTTATGTCAAACTGGATAGCTATTTTCGACATAATTATCCCCTGTACCGGGGATAACATGAAAACGCTCGAAAGCGATATAGTCGTTTGATGGAATTTGGAAACCATTGAAAAAGATACAAATAAAGCCATAAATTAAGGTGAATTTCCACAAAATAGTTATGTATAATATTTTATAATGGCCGGACCGGGCTTCCGTACGAATGCGTTGGTAAATTTTAGTTACTGAAGTTTCTTCAAATGACCACACGACTCTAGCGCTTCCTTGCATATGCTTCGTGCATACGCTCGGTGGAAGAAGTGAACGAACACACCTATTATCAACAGACGTCAGCCATATGATTCGTTTATCGGACAAAACGAAAAGTATAATATGGTGTATATTACTCAAAATCGTCAATAAGCGATACTTGCTATAGTTGTATAGACCTAGTTGGATACAAATGATATGGATCAATAGTCATGTAAAAATATATTTTTAGCAGAATTGAATTAAGTACTATAAATTTTCAGTATTAAAAAAAATTTATAAAATGGCTAATTTGTTTACATATTGTGCAACAACCTAACCCTCAAATAATAAATATGTCAACAACAATGGCGGATTATTATTTCGAAAAAGACGCAAGGTGGTGTCGCGGGCTCTGCGTCAAGCCGCAAGCATTCTCCGTCTTCGTTTTAGAAAAGTCGCAAGTGCCTGGCAGTGTTGGGTAAGTAAGATACCTTGGTATCTTACATGTGTAAGATACCATGTAAGATACTGTATCTTACATCATCGGTTTCATACATCGAGGTATCTTACATTGCGTTCCCAGTGCCTCCTACGAATAAAAGTGGAACCTTCGTGCTACAATTTTTTTTTATTCGATAAATACATGTAATTCATTTATGAAATAAATAAAAATTCCGAAAACAAGCAGTAGCTAAGGAATTAATGTTGCTTAAAAAAGAATTTCTTTGGCAACTGTAATTCCTTAGCCCCATCTTTTCCTCAGCTACTATTTTTCCTTGGGATTTTTATTTATTTAAAAAATTAGTTATTTAAAATTGAAGCAACATTAATTCCTTAAAACATAATTTTTTGGCAACATTAATTTCTTAGCTACATCTTTTTCTCAGCTACTGCTTTTCCTTGGACATTTTAATTTATTTGATAAATAAAATTACATGCATTTTATTTTTTAAATAAATAAAAAATTCCAAGGAAAAATAGTAGCTACTGCTTTTTCTTGGACATTTCCATCTTTTAAAATAAAATGACATGTATATTATTTATTTAATAAATAGAAAATGTCCGAGGAAAAGCAGTAGCTAAGGAAAAGATGGAGCTAAGGAATTAATGTTGCCAAAAAATTATGTTTCAAGCAACATTAATTCCTTAAAACTGGTTTTTCTCGATATTATATATATTTATATAACAAATAAATTACATGTACCAATATATATCGAGCAATAAAAACTAGCTGTCGAGTCGACAGTCAATAAAAATTTTCAAAATGGCGTCAGAGGTATCTTACAGTTTCTTACAGTATCTTACAGTATCTTACTGTAAGTGTATGAAACCTCAAAAATCGACCATTTACCCATTACTGGTGCCTGCGTAAGTGCCGAGCGACTCACGACGCGAATGCGAATCATCCTTTTCGTGTATTGAAAAAAAACTTGGATACTCTTTTACAATATTCAATTTTTTTTTATTTTATTTTTTTTTTAAATGAATTGGTAAAGAATTTTTTCAAATAGAAATTTAAATTTTAATACAAAACAATTTGAAGATATTGATAGCACAGAAAAAAATTTTTTTCTGGTGATTTTCTCATAAAGAGACCTTAATTAATTAATACATTACCTATTTTCGTAAATTGTAGTTTAAAATTATGAGATTTTTCATAAAAATGAATTTGAAAAATTTAAAATTAAAAAAAAACCACTAGAGCAAGGATAACAATTCAGTTTAATATTTATTGTATACGAATAAAAATGACTATACCTGCATAACTTGTTTTTTCACAACGAAAGAGAATAGTAAATCGTAAAACCAACGAATTCCCTTAATTCGCAATTTATGTAAACGGAGTGATTGGGTAATTTGTTGGTAATTAAACCATGTTATCGATAAACGAGATTAAATTGCGATCGTAAAAACAGACTGTGTAATAAACATTATGTAGTAAGTTAATAAAATCATATCGTAAAGCGGTGTCTCCACGCTATAGAAATGCTTGCAAGAGCTTGCAGCAAGATCTATCATCATTAGATAATTTCTAGAATTTTGGTCGAAATCAGCCTTAAAAAGCCATGCAAGACTATAGCGGTGTCTTCACGCTATAGAAATGCTTGCAAAATCTTGCAGCAAGATCTGTCATCACTAGATAATTACTAGAATTTTGGAAATTTGTGGAAATAAGCCTTTAAAAGCCTTATCGCAGCCAATGGGATATGTTCCATTTTTTCGTGCAAGAACTTGCATGAGATTTCTATAGCGTGGAGACACCGCTTTAAACTTATCAACTGTCTAAATTTTTATAAGCTTCAATTATTAATTTATTTTTTTATATTTTCTGGCTAATGGCATTTTCATTTTAAAAACTTTGCGGCTAATCACACTGGTCGTAAACTCTGCACATGCGCGAAGTCCCACGATTAGGGACTTTTGTATTTACAAGTTAACTCAACAGTCCAATTCACAAGGCAAATTTTTTACAATTTAGGGCTTTTTCTTGCCGCTGATAGCGCTTGTAAAAATTTTTTCATATAGATTTTACATACAAAAGCTTCACAAGCGCTGTGAGTGGTGAAAAAAAGCCCTCAATTGTAATGCCCTGTGAATTGGACTGCTGGTTAAATAAATTAGTTAGTTCATTTCATAGAAAAAAGAGGGCACTGTCAATTATTATACACTTCATGACATGAAGTTCATGTAGTATCATACGTATATAAGTGTTTGATAGTTATAGATGCGCCCTCTTTTTCTTTTAAAATGAAGTAAATAATTTATTAAACTCACTCACACCACTACACACCACTGTACACAGCTGTCAAACTGTATACAATGATGAATAATGAATAAATTCATCAACGTGTATAAAAAATTTCATGAGAATTAAAACATTATATGAAAAAATAATTTAACAGTTAATGTTATGACTACTTTAAAAAAATCGGCTAATGAGTTTGTCTGGAATATATTAAAGGATGCCAATATAAAAAAAGATGTCAACTTGGCAAATAAAGGCATGTGGCCACTAGCATAGTTTTTCGACCAAGTTCTATGCCATAGCACTTTCAGCATAGAACCGCTAACTTCACACTAGTTTTTTTTGATACAGCCAACATTAAAAAAATACAACAACAATGGTTAGCGTTGTTAATAAATTTCTTTGTTTATATTTACACATGTATAGTACATATATATAATGATTGACTGTCAAAATATCAAATTGTCAACAAATAAAAAAGGTTTTATTTTTATTTATCTTTTATGTGTTTGTAAGCAAGTTGGCACAGCTGAAACAATTTCAAGAAACGATTAAAACGCCGCCCTATAGCCGTCATATGTGAACTTTTCCTTTCATAGCGCTATAGGCTTGTGGCCACTAGCATAGTTTTTCGACCAAGTTCTATGCCATAGCACTATGAAAGAAAAAGTTCACATATGACGGCTATAGGGCGGCGTTTTAATCATTTTTTGAAATTGTTTCAGCTGTACCAACTTGCTTACAAACACATAACAGATAAATAAAAATATAATGACGTTGAATAATATGACAGTCAATCATTATATATATGTACTACATAAATATAAACAAACAAATATTAATAACGCTAACCATTGTTGTTGTATTTTAATGTTGGCACTGTATCAAAAGTGTGAAGTTAGCGGTTCTATGCTGAAAATGCTGCATGCAGCATTTTTTCAACATAGTCCTCGGCGGCCATTTTCTAGTAAATTTCTAGTTAAATATAGTGACACAAGTGCTATGGCATAGAACTTGGTCGAAAAACTATGCTAGTGGCCACAAGCCTTAAGGGCTGGTTTTGTAATCCACAGTTACGGTTTTTTGGTATAGTCTAACGTTTCGTTTCCCTATACTATACTATACCATGTTGACTTAACTATGGACTACAAAACCGGCCCTACATATTACCATATTACGTTGACATCTTTTGGGCGCAAAATATGTGTACAATGGCGGCACTCCAATTCTGCACCCGCACTCCAATTCTGAGGGCTCAAAGGGTGCGAACTCAAGACAAGCTAAAATTTCCGCTTGTAAACATGGCGGCCAATGGCGGTGCAATGGCGGCTGCAAAAATAACCAAATTATAACTAAATTCACTAAATTATCACTAAATTTACTAAATTTACTGCAAATACGTGGTGTCTCTCCGTGACTGCAGAACAAGCTTGACACCGCCAAAGCTTGTTCTAAAATCACGGATTTGCAATAAATTTAGTGAATTTGGTTATTTTTGCAGCCGCCATTGGCCGCCATGTTTACAAGCGGAAATTTTAGCTTGTCGTGAGTTCGCACCCAAACTCACGACACGCAAAAAGTTTGCGTTTTTACATGGCTGCCATAATTTTAAACATGGCTGCCGGAATTTTAAACATGGCGCCTCCGTGATCCAAGCTTTGAACACTAGATACTTTGCTCAGTATTATCAAGTAATTTTAGACCAGCATCATTGTTGTTATTTTCTTCATCACCAAACAAAATCAAGATGTTGGAACTGGGTGTCAGATTGTTTTCGTGCAACTATTTCCAAATTAATAAATACAGTAAAAATAAATAATTGTAAATATTTCTTTAATTTACTGAGAATGTATACCGTGATTTTTATTTACCTGTGTTTTTTTTTCATCTATCTTTTGCTAATTACAAAATGAATTACAAAATAAGCACAATTCATATGCTTTCTTATTTTTTGTGATTTTTTGTATCAATAATACGACGAAAACTCCCTTCTTCCTAATAATTATGTGATGGCCTGCCACCTGACATTGTTTACAATTTTTTTAATATAATACAAGAACAAATTAATTCTAATTGAAGATTATAATAATAATAAGAATAACAACAAATAACAATAAACATCGTGAGTAATGAAAACATTAAACATATGTTTGCAAAATGGCTACGAAATACTTAGTTCCCGACTCTCCACGGCGAAGCGCGCAAGTCGTGTAATTTACCATATACAAAACAAGTTGTAAATTACATGTAAACTACATGTAAATTACCTTGTAAATTACAATGGGTTTCATACCTACCCAACACTGCAGTCCAATTCACAGGGCAAATTTTTTACAATTTAGGGCTTTTTTTCACCACTCATGGCGCTTGTGAAGCTTTTGTATGTAAAATCTATATAAAAAAAATTTTTACAAGGGCCATCAGCGGCAAAAAAAAGCCCTAATTTGTAAAAAATTTGTCCTGTGAATTGGACTGCTGGAGTTCTATTCTTGGTCCCGTATTGCGGGAGTTATTGCGAGTCCCGCAATAACGATTCGCCGACAAGAAATGTTTGTCGCAATAGAAAAATATGAAAGCGCTTGTTGTTGCTTTCATGTAAAGCTGCCATAGTCGTATGCAAATGCAAAAATAAAGTAAAATTTACATGAAAGCAACAGCAAGCGCCTTCATGTTTTTCTATAGCGACTAATATTTCTTGCCGGCGAATCGTTATTGCGAGACCGGCAGTCCAATTCACAGGGCATTACAATTTAGGGCTTTTTTTCACCACTCACGGTGCTTGTGAAGCTTTTATATGTAAAATATATATAAAAAAAATCTTTACAAGTGCCATTAGCGGCAAAAAAAAGCCCTAAATTGTAAAAAATTTGCCCTGTGAATTGGACTGCCGCAATAACTCCTGCACCCGTATTCAGAGAATGTTCTCATTAGGGCGTTTTTTTTCCGATGGTGGCGCTTGTGAAGCTTTTCCATGTAAAATCTATATAAAAAGTTCACAAGCGCCACCATCGGAAAAGCCTAATAACATCCTCGAGCTCTACAGGACCGTAACCACCCGTATTCACGGGGCAAAATTGTTCTCATTAGGGCTTTTTTTTTCCGCTGATGGCGCTTGACAAAATTTTTTTTATATAGATTTCATATAGAAAGGCTTCACAAACGCTACCATCGGAAAAAAAACGCCCTAATGAGAACCAGTGTTGGGTTTGTATAATACCGCGGTATCATACCGGTCGTAAACCTCGGTATAATACCGGTATTATACCGCGGAGGTTTCATACTTTCATACTTTCATACCACGTTAGTAGCGCCATCTGTAGGAATTTTTCGTATATTACGTCACACACCATTTTGAATTGCTCATAATTTAAATTTAAGAATATCATTCCTTTAATTATAGCATAATAGTAATAATCTTCATCCTTTTCTCAGACTTTTGTCAGTAGTAATAAATTTATTGAATATATTAAAAACTATTGACAAATGTCTAAGGAAAGGATGAGGCTTACCTGTTAATTTCTTTGGCTCAATTAATTCTTTATAAATCAATATGTGGCAACACCCTTCCTTAGTTATTTTTTCCATAGTTTTTTATTTTTTTATTTATGTAAAAACCTATTGGAAAAATGTCTATGGACAGAATGTTGTTTACATGTTAATTCATAAAATATTAATTTAGCCAAAGAAATTAATACGCAGGCAACATCCTTTCCGTAGCTAATACTTTTCCCATAGCTTTTTATTAATTTAAACAAATAAAAAGCTATAAGGAAAATGGTAGCTAAGGAAAGGAAGTTGTCACATGTTAATTTATACGAAATTAATTTTGACAGAGAAATTAACATGCAGGCAACATCCTTTCCTTGGATAATATTTTTCCCATAGCTCTTTATTTATTTAAATAAAAAAATGGTCATAGGAAAAATGGTAGCTGAGGAAAGGATGTTGCGCATGATAAACGGCAAATAATTTCATATTAACATGTGACAACTTCCTTTCCTTAGCTACCATTTTTCCTATATGGCCATTTATTTATTTAAATAAATAAAAAGCTATGGAAAAAATATTAGCTAAGGAAAGGATGTTGCCTGCATATTAATTTCTCTGGCAAAATTAATTTCGTATAAATTAACATGTGATAACTTCCTTTCCTTAGCTACCATTTTTCCTATGACCATTTATTTATTTAAATTAATAGAAAGCTATGGAAAAAATACTAGCTAAGAAAAGGATGTTGCCTGCATGTTTATTTTTTTGGCAAAATTAATTTCGTATAAATTAACATGTGGCAACCCCCTTTCCTTAGCTACCATTTTCCTATAGCTTTTATTTATTTAAATAAACAAATGGTCATAGAAAAACGGTAGCTAAGGAAAGGATATACATGTTAATTTCTCTGGCATAATTAATTTCGTATGAATTAACATGTGACAACTTCCTCTTGCTCTACCATTTTTCCTATGACCATTTATTTATTTAAATTATAATAAAAGCTATGGGAAAAATGGTAGCTAAGAAAAGGATGTTACTGGCTGAATTAATTCTTTAGAAATTAACAGGGAAGCCATCCGTTTCTTAGCCATTTGTCAATAGCTTATTATCTGTTTAAAATAAATTACATCTGTTACTGTTGTTTTTATAATCAAATATTGTTCATATTATTTGTTTATTCTGTAATACATCTATTAATATATCAACAAAAAATTTGACATTCGAGAGTTTTATGCTGGTATGGTAGACAATTTTGATGCCATAGGGGGCGTTCCTGAGTTTCATACTTTCATACTTTCATACCGGTATTATACCGGTTTAATACTTTCATACCGGTATGAAAGTATTAAACCCAAAAATCGACCATTTACCCAACACTGATGAGAACATCCTCTGAATACGGCAGTCCAATTCACAGGGCATTACAATTTAGGGCTTTTTTCCTCCACTCGCGGCGCTTGTAGAGCTTTTGTATCTGAAATCTATATAAAAAAAATTGTACAAGCGCCATCACCGGCAAAAAAAAGCCCTAAATTGTATAAAATTTGCCCTGTGAATTGGACTGCGGGTGCTGGTGCAAGCCTTGCTTGGAAAACTTGCGTCGTGGACACCCTCCTTAACTCAACTGTCGTTAACATTCAACATGGCGGTATGTCGTCAGTGCTGTGCTGTGTCGTGGTGAGTTTGATAAATATATTGTTCTGTTGTCTGATTTCAAGTTTAGACTTAAATTATTGAAAAAACAAACAAATATATATATATTTCTTCAGGTTTATTTTCTTTTTATTTTGATTTTTTAAATCGAGCTTATTAAGCAAATAATTAATAAGTCGTGTCATGGAAAACACAAAAAATATCATTACCTCCCAGTCTCAATTGCTGATTGAAGTTTTGTTAACTTGCGTTAACTATATACATACAATAGACAGATGAATATATAGTATATACTTTTATTAATTAACGCAAGTACATCATAAGTTATAGCTTTATTCAATAATTTTTTATATTAGATTTTTAAAAAATACTAAAGCTGAATGATAGCAGTCCTCTTCATCTTGTAATTCAATACTTTGATTAAAATAAGGGACTTTCAATCAGTTCTACTCATACCTTTATCGATGTTATGGTTAATCCAGTTGTAATATTTACATTTTTTATCAATCTGTTTAAAAAAATATATACATTTATCTGCCTATAATTTTTTTTATCACAAATATGTCACGCACTCGAACTTTTTTTGGACCTGAATTTTTGGTGATCTTATAACTAATAAAGTTCTGTTTCTATATTTGTTTTCTTTTTTATACTTTTATCATTTTTTTTGTGATAGTTATTGTTTGAAAATAATATTTATGATTTAAATAAACAATATCAATTATATATACAATCTTATATCTTGTAGTCTTGATTTGTTTCCTAATTTTAATTTTTTTTATTAAATATCTAATGTTATGTTTTTAATAGAACTTTTTTTTTCAGCTTGTGTAATTGTTAGTTTAGAACTTATTTTGAAATCAATCCATACAATAAGTTTCCAGTAATATAAAACTGCTACAAATAAAAAATTGATAACAATACTAATAATAATAATGTACATCAAGTTATTGTATCGACACAACCACACTCAGCACGCATTGAAGACATCTGGAAATTTTCGAGCCAACATTTTCCTTTAACAAACCATCAACCATTTCATAAATTAATAAACTAAGACAGTAATTTTCAATACAAAGGATAATAGTTGCCTACCATCAAACAAAATATGAACTGTCTCCGAAAATATAAACAATAGGTTTGGAATCAAAATTGGTATTTTGCTATCGATAAAAAATTCATGCCCAACAACATTTCCCCAAAGTTAAAATTAAACAAAAACTACGAATCAATCGAAATTTTTTGATTATTCAGTTTTGTTTTTTTTCTGTCTGTAATGGCATAATACAAACTAGCGTAAAGTGACAAAAAAAACATCAAGTGACACTCAAATACATATACAAAGAGTGCCAAAAAAAAAAATCTAATTTTTCCTGAAAATTCCGTGCCCCGTAATTTAAGTTCAAAACAGTTTCTCATAATAACGTTCCACTAAATGAAAAAAAAATATATATGTATGAAGAAAGAAAATTAATGAATAAACGAACGATATAAGGAACCAAGAACCATTCTGTGATATCTATGTTTACACTTAAATAATTAAAAAGACTTGAAATTTCTAATTGTAAGTAACTATATTTCGTGATCAAGTTCAAGCAAGCAAAAACACTATCTGCTTTATCGCAACGAAATATTCAATTTAAAGACAAAGAAAAAAAATTATATACATAAGATAACTAAAAACTAAGTTTGAACACCTCAAACCGAGATTATAGCAGTGGAAAAAATACTGAAAAGAAATGTCCACCAATCCTCAGTGGGATGCATTCCATCCGCCAATTATGAACTCTGACCCTGCTATTCTTGATTATAAGTCCATGGAAATTCCGACAAAAATCATTGTCGGTGGATCTGAACGATTGGCCGCACACAGCTACCGTAATCGCACCAACTACGGTGAAATACATGGCTTTATGGATTCATCACCAGATTCAAAAAATTATGGAGGTACCTACTCCCCAGTTGATGACGTTACACCGGCCAGCAACGGAACAGCCAGATTTTCAAACCGCACTATAAGTGGTGCAATGGAAAATAATACTACTTATATTGATGAGCCACCTGTCAACACTAATAATACTTCCTCGTATCAAGATCAATCAAATAATCAAGGGCCTAGAGAGGCGGGCATTATCGAAAAATTATTGGTGAGTTAATTATTTATCTCTTCTTTACACTACTTAGTAAATGTTTTTTTTAAAACTATATAGTAAAAACTTGAAAAAAAATAGTTTATTACATATAAAAATACTTCAATAAAATACTTCAATATTTTATTGCATTAGTTTTCCTATACATTTCAATATCTATCCTTGATATTCTAAAAAGAACATGATTTATTTTTCTCAAATGTTTATAATCTTTTAAGTTATCATAGTTTTCAAAAACTGACAAAGCAGTCACTGATGAGATCATAAAAAAAATAGAAAATATTTATAGAAAACACCTTAGCCAATATTTGTTGATTAGAAGTCATTGAAAAATTTTCAGCACTCCTATGGTTTCATCCAATGTTGTGAAAGGCAGGCTCGTTTATTCTTCCACTTCAGCCAATTCAGTGGAACAATTGAACATCTAAAAATAGGTGATCCGGTTGAATTTGAAATGACATACGATCGTAGAACTGGAAAACCAATTGCCAGTATCGTAAATAAAATTGCACCAGAAGTTGTTCTCAGTGAAGAGCGCGTGACTGGCAATGTAACGACTGAACTTTTAGCAACTGGTGATTCTCAAGGTCGAATAAGTTATGAAAATCGTGGTGAATGCTTCTTTCTTCCATATACCAAAGACGATGTCGAAGGCAATGTGACATTGCATTCTGGTGATAAGGTTTCATTTCAAATAGCCACTAATCAACGTGGCAATTTAGGCGCTTGTCATGTAAGGCTAGAAAATCCAGTGCATCCAGTGCGTTATCGCGGCGTTGTATGCTCGATGAAAGAAAGCTTTGGTTTTATAGAACGAGCTGATGTTGTCAAAGAGATATTTTTCCACTTCAGTGAAGCTAAAACAGTCAAAGAGGAGCTCAAGTTGGGTGATGATATTGAATTTATTATTCAAACAAGAAATGGTAAAGAAGTTGCATGTAATATAACTAAATTACCACCAGGATCAATTATTTTTGAAGAAGTAAGTACTGATATTATGAAAGGCCAGGTTTTAAAGCCACTGGAAAAAGGAAATGTTGCTAGACATCAGAATGATCCTTTACCTGGAAGAATTCGATATCGAGCTCCAGATTATGCCGAAGTTGAAGTTCCTTTTGGCGATAAAGATCAAAAGGGTGATTTCACTCTCAAGTAATTTAATTTTAATATTATTAAATATTTTGTCTATTGTACAATTCAACTTTATGTTGTTTATACTCAATTATAACTTAAAATAAATTATCTGTAATCAATTTATTTGTTGTATTAGACATGGTGATTGGGTTCAGTTCCAAATTGCCACTGATACCAGAGACCAATTGAAACGGGCAACTGAAATATCTCTTTTACCGGAATCATTTACAGTCTCAGGTGAGAGACGTGAACAGGGTATAATTGCTGCTCTTAAAGATGGCTTTGGCTTTATAAGGTGTGTTGATAGAGATCCTCGCTTGTTTTTTCATTTCAACGAAGTACTTGATATTGATCGAGAGATAACTGTTGGCGATGAAGTCGAATTCACTGTTATCCAAGTAAGAGTTTCCAGTATCTATTAAAAATGGATCACAACAACTTTGCTGTTAATAATAAAAAAAAACGAAACATAATCTACAGTTTTTTTTTTTGTTTGTAGGTCAAGGATCCACCAACATTTTTTTCGAATTCCCGTCACAGTGCCATCAGACTTAAGCATTTACCAGCCGGTAGTGTTCAGTTTGAAACTGTTATTGAAAGTGACGTATTGGGTGATATTATACAAGATGTTACTGGTTTAGATCCTGGATTAATTGGATACAATAATAAAGATGGGCAACAAAGCATTATTTTCTTTACAAAAGATTGTGATCCGAAAAATATCCCAAGGTTGGGTGATAAAGTTAGTTGAGATTGAAGCTCAATGCGGCTTTTTATTTACTATTATAAATAAAATGTCAGTATAAACTTTTAAATATTGATTTACAGGTCAAATTCAGTATCTGTCAAGTTAAACGAAACAAGGAGTTAGTGGCAGTTGACATATTCATGCTCAATACAAATACTGAAAAGTTGCCAAATGGCAATGAAAAATTAGCAAATCCGACATGTCAGGGTTACGTTGCGGCTATTAAGGACGGATTTGGCTTCATTGAGACGGTCAATCATGAAAAAGAAATATTTTTTCACTTTAGGTAAAATTAAAAAAATTCCATTGTCTACCAACTCCCCAAAACTCACTGTAATTTTGTATGGATATTCCACACATGATATAGTTTATAGGTAGTGATTTGCAGTTAGTTTGTTGGTTTTTTTTATTTTCTTATTATTTACATTTGTAGTACATTTGATGGTGATATCGCAGCCCTGGAGATCGGTGCTGAAGTTGAATGCACAGTAAGTGTGGCAAATGGAAGGAGTACCGGTGGTTGTATTGCTGCAGAATCAGTTAGTCTTGTTCCACGTGGAACTATCCCACGTGCCGATGTACTGACTGAACTTTTTGATGGCTTTGTCATCCGGCCATTAAGAAGTGCGAACCCCGAACAACTCGAGTATGCTGGCTTGATCAAAGTGACAACAGCACATGACGATAGAAAGGATGCAGAATATGAGTTTGGTATAATGGGACTTGTAAATAAGCGTGAACTGTTGCAGACAGGAGATCCAGTGCAGTTTCAAATTGATATAGAAGGCCATGCCTGTAATATTGCTGCAGTAAGAAAGAAAAGAATTGCAACAGTTGATGCAGTTAAAGGAGCGTTTGGTTTTCTTGCTTATGAAGTTGAAGAAGGGAAAAAACTCTTTTTTCATATGACAGAAGTCCGAGATCACGTGACTTTGCATCCAGGGGATCAAGTTGAATTTGTCTTAGTTACGAATCAACGAAACGGAAAATCTTCTGCATGCAATGTAACTCGTTTGACGTAAGTTTTATTTATTTATTTTTTTTCTTTCAAGTTAGATTTTAATTTTTTCTATTACTTCCTTGAAGTTTTAAATGAACTCATTTAAAGTATATTTAGAATTCATCGAAATTGCACACTAGAATTAATGATATCTGATACTTATAGTAAACTTCTCAAAACACTCATACTTCAATTAATTTATTCTGACAGATGTGACAATGTTCAACAACGTCCAGAGCGTCTTATAAATCGACTTCGCACAGTGTCCGTAGAAGAATCTGGTCCCAAGTTGACTGTCCTTAGACAGCCAAAAGGACCTGACGGAACTCTTGGTTTTAACCAAGAACGTTTGGAGCGCACTGTTGGTATTATCGGGGAATTATAAAATATATTATAGCTCAATTCCACTACAACAACAAGTAATGCCTAAATAAAATTTGAGAAAAGAAAAATAAAAACATTGGGATGCATTCCTTTAATAAAAAATTTTTTTTTCATTCTATAATTTCGCCCTGTAAGGCCCGGTTTTTTCGTCCACCATTACAGTTAACTAAAGTTTAAACTCTAGTTAACTAACTAAGGATTTGGTTACCGACTGCGTTTTTTATATGCTTTAGTATTGAAAGTATCAATCGGGCTGATACCGAACTCAAAAACTTAAGCTAAGTACAAAATTTAGCTAAGTAAAAAATCTAGCTAAGTAAAAAATTTTGCTGGTAAAATAATGTAGATATCGGAGTTTTTTTTTTTTTTTAAATTTAATTTTTTTTTCCAAGTCCATTATTTTTAGCTTGGCAAAACTAGACAAAACTAGTCAATAAATAAAAATAACAACGGACGGACATGGAAGCCAGAATGAACGATAAGTCACGTTCCGCCTCCCTGGAGCGCTTGGGCCTGAGTTCAGACGTTGCCGAAGAAATGAGTCACTTTCATATACAAAAATTAAGGTTTTTGTTTTGATGTTATATAATCATAGCTTACCATATTTTGCTTTGCATTTTTCTTCAACAAAACTTTCAGAGCTAAAACTGAATACCGAAGAGCCGTAGAATGGCATAAACCGTGACCCTCGCCACGGGGGGGGGGGCGAAGGTACAATCTGAATTTACCTACGTCCGTCTCGAGGACTACCACTGAACGGCAATTGCCGAGTTCGTTCCCGCTTCCCCGAAATGCCCGGATTAATTTTGGGGGGCGGGGCACGTTCATCCGAGTTCGTTCCCAAAAAAAAATCCGAGTTCGTTCCAATCGTTTCCCCTACCGTGTCCCCTCCACTTTGCCAGGTCGCTTTTTTCCGGAGACCGAATTCAACCGAGTCTAGCCGGTGCAGCACGATTCGTAATTCCACCAACCATCGATCAAGCATGCCCGAATCTAACCGAGTCTACCCGGTGTAGCACGACTTTTTAGTATTATTAAGATATTATTAATTAATATCAAATATTTATACTTCATTAATTGACTTATTAATTAAAATACCAATTTAATAATTAGTTTATTAATTAATTAATTAATTTTAATTGAGATTACTATTTAATATAAAGTTTGACTTTTATATATTGACATATATATCGAATTTATTTTCTATACGGTTATTTATTTTATAAGCAAAAAGTTACTAATTATGACTTATATTTGAAGAAAATAAATAAAAATAATGAATAATTGATAAAAAAAAATATTATATTTATAACATACAATATGCATAGATGTATTTTGTATCAAAATATAGTATTTATTTTATTATATTATTATTTATTTTTGTTATTTTATCATTTATTATTGAATTTCTTATACTATATTATATATTGACCTTTATATTTACTCTATTTTACTCTACTACATATTTTAAAGAATATAAATGTACATATTAAATAATGAAAAATATTATATTTATGTATATCATATCAAAATATATAATATTTATAATATTAGATTATTATTTTTTATTTTATTTCATCTATTATTATTTATTTTTAAGCACTCAAAATAAATTATTTTATATTGACATTTATATTTTACTTTGACCTATATTTGAAAAAATATATTATACACTGCAAAAACTGCGCCTTTGGATTATAGGCACTGTTCCATTGGATTCATGGAGCACATTTTATTGAGCGCTGCTCAATGATATTCAAGGAGCACCGATATCGGTCCAGTTGCTCTGTTAATTCAAAGGTACTGTTCAACTGAATTCGTTGAGCAGCCTGAGCCGTCACTCGAATTAAGTAAGAGACACGCATACACATAACATAACCTCTCTATATCAGTAACTATTAAACAATTAACATATATATGAATGCATATATGTTAAATATTCGATAAATTTAATAACTAAAGATATATAGAATATTTATAATAATTTATAAATGAATATTTATGATGTAAATATCATGACATGACAGATATAAAAGTACAAATAGAGAGAGAGAGAAAAAATATAATGTAGTTGTGTTTGCGCATGCCTCCAAAACGCCGAAATCTGCTCAACAAATATATAGGTACAGAACCAAGAAATCAAAGGAACAACTTTAGCGGAGCAGTGCTCCATGAATCCAATGGAACAGTGCCTATAATCCAAAGGCGCAGTTTTTGCAGTGTATATATATACAATATACATTATATGTATATAAAACACATTTTTAAACATGCCTGCAATTTGCCGCCAATCGTAAGCCTGGAAAAAATGTGGAGGGAAATGTTAAGGGAGGGGGTATCTAAAACTAAAATAGGGGAAATCGCGATGGGAACGAACTCGGATTTTTTTTTGGCCTTAATCCGGCTCGGGAACGAACTCGGTACCAGCCCACTGAACAAATATTTGATCATTTAGGTTGTGTCTAGTTTTTTTTGCCATTAGCTTACGGACTATGTACAGTCTCGCAGTAAAAAGATTGAAATTTTCTTGACTTAACTGGCAAGTGCTAATTAACATTTTATGTCTTCTAACTTAAAAAGAAAAAAAAAATAAATCTTTCAATTAATATATCAAACCATCTAGAGTTTCATCTTCTTTGTTACATTCACATAGACTCGAAGGATTAACATTTATTTTTTTTAATGATATATTTAAAGAATTATGTCCAGAACGAAGTCTGTTGATTGTACAAATCCCACGTCGATTAATAGGCCACTCATTAAACCACTGTGATGGGGCTGGATCATACAAGTGACTGAAATAATAATTTCCCTTTTTCTCTACCTGTTTCAGTGCGAAAGTTATTAAACTCTTTGTACATTTTATTTTTCCAATAACTTTTTAGATCTGCAATTGAGGGTCCGGATGCAATAACTCGCCGAGCGCTCGAAGTCAAGAAACTGCTATGTTGCTGTGGGTGAAAAATAGGAAAAATTAAAATTGAAAAATAAAAAAAAATAAAAATACAGTCGTCGATAGAATTAAAAAATACATATTTTTCTTCAAATAAATTTTTTTTTATAATAATTAGTTAACGAGATAAAAAATATAAACAAAATTTTTTTTATCGAAAAAAATACTTTTTTTCAATAATATAACTCAAGATAACTTCTTCAAAAATTAATAAATTAACTTGAATTTTCGACTGTAGCTTCATTATAAGCTACCGATTGCAACAGTATGATCAAAAAATGTACACTGAGAGAAATTTTAACTAAAAATTAAAATCATGGTTGAATAAAAATTACTATAGTACTTTGTAATTTTTGTTTTAATTCTGGGACTGGCCGCGAGAGTCGGAATTCTACAATAAAATTATGTAAAATGTGTAAAATGTCAAAAAATTGTTGGGTTACTTCAAGCCTCTATACATCGTTATCTATTGCAGATGGACATGGGGTTGAGTGAAGTTTATTATTGAAAATTCAATTCTAAACAATTTATGAAGAATTACTTTTTTTGATTAATCTCTTAGATAATGAGTTATGAGTTAATTAAAATAAAGACATACATGTTTTGTGAAAACAATAAAAATTATTATATGGTTGAATAAAAAATACTGCACAATTCAATAAATATTCTTATATATATAATAAAAATTATCATGTAGACATATAAAAGTTAGCATAGACTTATATATTTTTTTACTACTATAAAAATTCTGTTAAACGTGGGACGAAATAACACAAAGATGGCCGACCGATTGAACAAATGATTGAACTGTCATGTAATTTCAAGCATTTCTACAGCCTTATCTGTTGAAGCTAGGTATGGGGTTAAGCGAGGTTTATTGTTGGTTATTTATTTCTAAACAATTTATCAAGAATAACTTTTTTCTATTTAACAATTAGTTTTCGAGTTTTGAGCGTGTAAACAGAAAAGAAAAAATGTTGCCGGGAATTGATTGCTATTCTCCGTGAATTTAGCACAAACTGCCCAACTTAACACAAAAAATGTCCAACTTTTAAATAAAATTTGTAATAAAATTTAGTAAATTCTAAAACCGGTAGTGGGTAAATTCTCAGTCTGCTAGAATTTACTTGTGAGTCATTTTAGTGTCATTTTTTAAACAGAAATTACAATAAAATTGTGTAAATTTTATGGCTTAGTAGTGTATATAGTCAATGGCCAGATTTTTTACATAATTTTATTGTAAAAATTATCTATCAATATACGAATAATTCTTATAAATGACGGGGGAACGCAGTTTTTACTATTTATTTTGTAATTTTTTCTTTTACGTTTGTAATTCTTAGTTAATATTTCTCTCAGTGTATTTATTAATATTGTTTAATTTTTATTATATGATTGTTTAAGGCTGTTGGTAAAAGTCATCGTCGAACCAATAATTGTAGTTTGAGGGGCCCGTATATCGTAACGCTAAATCTCATGCCCGGGTACCCGAAATTTTGTTGCGCTTCTGTCTCGAATACCGGCTTTTGAGTGTGTCCGTGCATATACAGGCAGACACTAACACTACTGCTAGCAAGCAAGTACAGTACACAGTTACATTATATGCTTGTGTGTGTCACGTCTATGTGCATCACTTGCCGCGAGAAAGCAAATACTTTTTTTTTTTAAACTTGAATAACTTTTAAAATCCGAGGCAAACATTACTTATTTTTTCAAATTATATTCGTTTTTTTCTTATCTACAATTTGATAGAAAAAAAGGGGATATTCCGATATCCGAGACAACATGTTTTTTTATCGGTTTCTTATAGGAAATTTTCTCAGGATTACGGGAAAAATACGGAAAAAATTCCTACGAATGCGCAAAGTGGTTAAAAATTGAGTTTACTATGAAAAATACGGCTATTTATCGGTTATGTAAATATACTTAGTAAAATAATAGATATTTCCAGAATATAGTAATGGCATTTGATAAAACTCGTCGAGTCGAAGAAAAAAGTCTAAATAAAAATTTCGATATCTCCAAAAGTTTTCGAGCCGCGATAATTTGAAAATTTCGATATATCGATTTTTTTGATTTTTTTTAAATTTCAATAATTGAATTCGATAGAACTCGTCGAGGAGAAAAAAAAAGTCTACATAAAAACTTCGATATCTCGAATAGTTTTCGAGCTATAATAATTTATATATTTCGATATATTAAATTTTTTTTTTTTTTTAATTTTAATAAAGGCAATCGATAAAGCTCGCCAAGCTTAAAAAAAAAGCCCAAATAAAAATTTTTATATCTTGAATAGTTATCAAATTATCGATATTTTTCTTAAAATGTATACATTTTTTTTTTTCAAAAAAAAAAGTCAAAATTTTTGTTTTTTTTTTTAAAAAAACTGTTAATTATCGATTGTCGCGTATTGTTAAGCACGAATATATATTTTTTTTTCGAAAATAATGAAAATTTGACGACACTTTTTTTTCAAAAAGTTGATATACCCAAGATACTTAGTCGCTTGAATTCCCGGCAAAGTTACGATAATTCGGAAAAAGTAAAGTAACGAGACTGGTAATACATTGGATTCATAAAAATATATATTTGACATGGCTATGCACCCTTTTTACTTAGCTATATTTTTTAATTAGCTATATTTTTTTACTTAGCTACATCTTTTCCTTAGCTACATCTTTTCCTTAGCTACATCTTTTCCTTAGCTATATTTATAGCCAAACACACAATATCTATATAATTTTACCAGCTATATTTTTTACTTAGCTGTATTTTTTACTTAGCTATACTTTTTACTTAGCTATATTTTTTACTTAGCTATATTTTTACTTGACTATATTTATAGCCAAACACACAATATCTATATAATTTTACCAGCTATATTTTTTACTTAGCTGTATTTTTTACTTAGCTATATTTATAGCCAAACACACAATATCTATATAATTTTACCAGCTATATTTTTTACTTAGCTGTATTTTTTACTTAGCTATATTTTTTACTCAGCTATATTTATAGCCAAACACACAATATCTATATAATTTTACCAGCTATATTTTTTACTTAGCTGTATTTTTCACTTAGCTACATCTTTTTCCTTAGCTCCATTATATTATCAATTATGAAAAAAATTATCATTAACATTAGAAAGATATCGAAAACTCAAAAACTATTCACGTGATAATAAAATTTTATTATTTTTTTTTTTCTCTTTGATGAGTTTAATCAATTTCTATTATTAAATTAATAAAAAAATAAAAAAATCGATATATCGAAATTTTCAAATTATCGCGGCTCGAAAACTTTTTGAGATATCGAAATTTTTATTTAGACTTTTTTCTTCGACTCGACGAGTTTTATCAAATGCCATTACTATATTCTGGAAATATCTATTATTTTACTAAGCATATTTACATAACCGATAAATAGCCGTATTTTTCATAGTAAACTCAATTTTTAACCACTTTGCGCATTCGTAGGAATTTTTTCCGTATTTTTCCCGTAATCCTGAGAAAATTTCCTATAAGAAACCGATAAAAAAACATGTTGTCTCGGATATCGGAATCTTGCCGAAAAAAATCAGTTTTCGAGTAGACAACGAATCTACTATACGCTGTTTAAGAAAAAAAAAACTGTTTTGCCCAATACTCGTGTATAAAAGTTGTCAACTTTGACAGTCGTTATCTTAAAAAAGCCGAGGCAAAAAAAATTAAAAGAAATTGTCAAGATAGATAATTATTTCATTTAAAAAATAAGCCTAATTAAAAAAAAATCGAGTAGAAATTCAATTATTTACCAACAGCCTTAATGTCGATGAAAAATTCAATTTGTCTAACTTTGAATGAAAAAAGAGTCGAAGAAATTTAATAATTGAGTACCTTGTCAGTGGCAATATTGTTAAGCAGTATATCAAAAAGTTTTATAGAAATTTTTAGATATTTTTATTAATTATTGACTGAGTTATTAATTTAACAACAAATTGCAAGCTACCGTTACGGCTATATATGCGTGATCGTCAGCCCCCTCTCTCGCGAACGCCTATGTTCACGCGCCTGTATATCCATATAAATACAAACAGTATGCGCGCAATTTGTTGTTAAATTAATAACTCAGTCAATAATTAATAAAAATATCTAAAAATTTCTATAAAACTTCTTGATATACTGCTTAACAATATTGCTACTGACAAGTTACTCAATTATTAAATTTCTCCGACTCTTTTTTCATTCAAAGTTAGACAAATTGAATTTTTCATTGACATTAAACAATCATATAATAAAAATTAAACAATATTAATAAATACATTTTTTGATCATACTGTTGCAATCGGTAGCTTATAATGAAGCTACAGTCAAAAATTCAAGTTAATTTATTAATTTTTAAAGAAGTTATCTTGAGTTATATTATTGAAAAAAAGTATTTTTTTTCGAAAAAAAAAATTTCGTTTATATTTTCTATCTCATTAACTAATTATTATAAAAAAAAATTTATTTGAAGAAAATTATGTATTTTTTAATTCTATCGACGACTGTATTTTTATTTTTTTTTATTTTTCAATTTTAATTTTTCCTATTTTTCACCCACAGCAACATAGCGTTTTCTTGACTTCGAGCGCTCGGCGAGTTATTGCATCCGGACCCTCAATTGTGAGCAACAGCTGAGAATCAACACCATTACGGTAAATGGATAAATTGACTATTTTGCCTGCATTTTCGAACTGATAGAGTTTATTTTTTAGATACCACACTATATATTTTGTTGAGTTAATTTTTAATTTACTGGAAATTGCTAATAAAACACTTAGAGAGTCGGAAAAGATACTGACATTACCTGGATCTTTTCTCTCGATTAAATTGAGACATTCCCCTATTGCCAAGGCTTCAGCTGTAAAAATAGCAGCTATATCGGATGATCTAAAATTATAGAGTGTATCATTGTTACCCATTGCTATCGAAAAGCCTACAAAATTCGCGCCTTCTGTTTTCGATCCGTCTGTATAAAAGGTTTTTGAATCAGTCAGGGTATGTTCAAATATTCGAGTAAATTCTGCATTCGGACAAGGCGATTTATCAATTGTTCTGCCTTGATCTGTAAAGACTCGGGCTTTGTAAAATAATCCGTAAAAATCTAAATCAAAGCACAAAGGCACTTCTGCCGCGTGTATTAGATGACTATATCTATCATGGTCTTTGAAACATTGGTAAATTACTGGCATACCGATTTGGTTAATATGTTTTGGGTTTCTGAGAGGGTTTTCAATGTTTTCTGAAAGTTCTGTGAGTAATGGAATAAGTTTGTGATTAGTATACGATAGGGTTCTAGATATGTAGCTTCTTCCCAAAAATTGGAATCTTAAACTTAAAGGTGGTTCTTTAGCTTCAGCTAGAATGATATTGGTGGGAGTACTCCTTCTGTATCCTAATGCTATTCTTAGGGCTTTGAATTGAATTCTATCTAGCCTGATTGCTTGTTGTTTAGTGAGCTTATGGAATAAAAAACCGCAATACTCGATTCTAGATCTAATTAAGGCTTTATATAGTCTGATCAAAACTATAGGGTCTGCCCCTTGCCAAGTGCTACGAATACAACTTAATATTTTTAAAGGGTTCTGGCATTTTGCTTCAATACTAGATATTTGTTTTTCCCACTTAAAGTTGGAAGATAACCATAGACCGAGGAATTTTACTATTCTAGAAGAAGTTATTACATTACTGTCAAGATTAATGTCCCACAGACCTCCTTGACCACTACATTTATTAAATACCATGAAGATGCACTTGTTTGCAGCTAAGCTTAGTCCCTTTGTTTCCAAATAGCTATTTACGTTATTTGTATCTCTTTCTAAATTATTTATCCCGATTTGTGTGTTCTCATTTGAAGTATAAAGTCTGCAAACTCAAAAATTTTACATCCATGATTTATAATTTCTTTTATATTCAGATATAACGCATAAAGTAATGGACTAAGTACACTTTCTTGGGGAAAACCTTTACTCGTCCATCCTACTTCTTCAAATCTCCATACTTAGCATGAAGTTTTCCGCTTGAGGTTAAATTGTATATAAATGATAGAAGGTTGCCTGGAAGACCTAGATTTTTTAAGTTATCAATAAGTAAATCCGGAAGAACGTTATCAGAAGCCCCTTTTATATCTAGAAACATTGCTGACACTTCATTCCCTTTTTCAAAGTCATTAAGGACATCTGTTGTTAATATTGATAGATTATCAGTGCAAGATCGATTTCTTCTAAATCCAAATTGAGAGTTATTGGGTGCATTCCTTTAATAAAAATTTTTTTTTCGTTTTGCAATTTCGCCCTGTAATACCGACTAAAAACTAGAAACAGAAACAACGACAAAAGTGATAAATTTCTCTATGCAATATTCCAGGCTTTACAGCACTTTACAGTTTACGATAATGTGTGGTACGAGCTATGTGAAATAATAAACAATCACAACAAGTCAATTTTCTATTTATTTCAGTTTCATATAAACATTGAACAGTTATCCATCTAATAATTGGAAGCCAAAAAAAATAATGTCATGTGCCAGTACTGCCACTACAAGAAACAGCTTTTTCCTATAAAATTTTGGCCGGTATTACAGGGCGAAATTGCAAAACGAAAAAAAATTTTTTATTAAAGGAATGCACCTATTAAATTTCTTATGATGTTCAAGCCACCATGATAGTCTGAAATTAATAAGTTTTTCTAAAAGTTTACAAAGACAAGGAGCCAAGGAAATGGGTCTTACATTTTGACCATCACTCTTTGGAATAAAGAAGAGCCCATAGTTTCTCCATTCTGGTGGAAATTCCCTAGATCATAAAATATCATTGTAGAGTTCTAAGAGAGCTTTAATTGCGTTATCTGGAAGGTAGCTAATAGTTAAGTAATCTATCCCATCGAGACCTGGGCTTGATTTTAGTTTGAGATTATCGAGGGCATAATCGAATTCTACCATAGAATATGGCATATCAAGAAAACCGTCTTGATTTTGATGGTCAAAAAGCACATTATTTGATACCCACGGAGGACATAAATTTTCCATAATTAATTTTGCAGATTCAACTGCTGTTTGTTTGTATTCGTTACCAGTACTGCTTTGTGCGAATCTATTTTCAAAATTTTTATTTTTTTTCCAAATATAAGAGGGATCAGTAAATTTATTGAGGCTTTCTATGAACTTTTTGTAGCTGTCTTTTTTAGCATTCCGAGTCACTGTACGAGCTGTTGCTTGAGCTTTTTTATATTTAATGAAATTATCCCTAGTATAATTGTATTTTAGATTAAGTAAGGCTATTTTTCTTTTTTTGACAGCACTCTTACAATCATTGTTCCACCAAGAATTCCCTCCTTTGAATATTTTTGATTTTGTCCGCTGATCATTATTAGGGTAGTTATTTTTCCAACCTGGAGTACTTTCTTTGATACTTTTTTCTATCGTCTCTACAAACTTGTTATATCTTAGATGAATTGAATGGGATTCTTTATTTATGTTTTGGATATATTCGTTAAATTTTAGTTCGCTTACCCTTTGAAAAGTTTCCCAGTCTGTAGTTTTTCAATGGATTCGTTTAACACCCGTACCAAATTTTAATTTATCCGGTATCATATTTATCTTAATTCTTACTGGGTAATGATCACTTCCCCATGGATCAACACTTTTATCCCATTCGTCCCCAACGCTTAAGGCCGTGTTAGGATCGGAAAAGGATAAGTCAATAGCAGATTCAGTGCCATGAGCCTCATTGAAGTGTGTTTTTTCTCCGCTATTTAAAAGGATAATATCTAGATCTTCTACGACTTGTTTTATGTCTTTACCTTCACAGCCTCTTGTATCATCCGAACCCCACCAAACATGGTGAGCGTTGAAATCTCCACCTATTAAGAATTTCCCATCAAATTGAGAGAAAAATTTTTCCCAATCAACAAACTCCATCCTGGTATTCGGCGGTCTATAACAAGAAACGATGAGAGTTTTTTCACCTCTTATAAAAATTTCAATCCCATACTTCGATTTTTCCCCACAATTATAAATGTTATTTTTGATTCTATACTTTATACTATTTTTAACAAAATTGCCACCCTCCTTTACCATCATTAAGTCTATCAGTTCTAACAATATCCAATCCCCTTAATGAAATATTATCACCTGGTTTGAGCCATGTTTCTTGAATCAGTAGTAAATCGACTTCCTCCACACGATGTTGAAGCTCAGCTAACTTTCTCTTGATGCTACGGCAGTTCCATTGAATTATTGTACATGAAGATTGGCTAGCCATTGTTGTTATGACTTGAAGGATACATTCGTCTTTCAATTATTGGCATTAGCTCCATCAGTAGTTCTTTTTGGTTTATCAATTTGGCATACGGCATTGACCATATACCTAAGATTTGATCAACTTCAAGGTCAGTCCCTTGTGTGGTTTCTTCGATTCCACTATGTTGTTGACTTTGAGCAATAGTTTTTTGGCTAAATGATCTATTATAAGTTAGTTGGGAGTAATTTGCACTGTTGTTTGTTTTATCTTCTATTACATTTGGTTTTTTATTTTGAACGGCAACTTCCCAACTTTTTTGGACTTTAGCTTGCGAGTTTTGCGTTGGTTTATCCCAGTCTTTGGGTATTTCATTATTGCTTTTGGTAAGTAAGGAAATTCTTTTTTATTATTACTATTATTTTTGATAACGTTATTCCATGCTTCCACCATTTTTGGACTTTTATTTGGTGTTTTCCAGCCATTAATAATTCTCTTTGCTTGGATATATCCAACATTTTCCATAGCCATGATTCTGTTTAGATTTCTTGCTGATTTGAATACTTTACACTTGGTGTACCAAGCCTTATGATTCTCTCCACAGTTTAAACATTTTGGATTGCACTCTTGATCATCTGGATGCTTAGGTTATCCACATATCAGACAGGTCACCTTGACAACCTTGTGCGAAATGTCCAAAGCGTCCACATTTATAGCATTGTTTCACATTTGGTATAAAAGTATCGACTGGAATCCTCATCCTTCTATAGTATACATATTCTGGTAGGTCTTGGTTTCTAAATACCAAACATACAGCTCTTGAATCTTTTTTTACCATCTTTTGTGTGGTTTCATCTTTAACTTTCATTTTTAAGCGAAAAGCATCGACTACTGTAGGATTTGATTCATTTTCGTTAATTTCTTCTATAATTTCATTGGTATTAAATTCTTCTGGAACGTTTTTAATTACCCCTTTTCTTAATAAAATAAATCTTGGTATATAAGTTTGGAATCCTTTGTTTTTAATCTCTTCATGGTCAACAAGCTTGTTTGCTTCTTCCCATGATTTAAATTTAATTTCCCAACAATATTTAGAGTACGGCTCGACACCGTTGTAATCTACTTTCCCATCTATAAGTACTTGCATGATATCAAACGGTCCCCATATTTTCTTTCTTTTTTTATTTGGCTGGTCCCCTTCTACTGGTTTCAAAACTTTCATGCTTACAGTGTATGGGCGTTCGTCTTTTTCTGTATATTTTATAGGCACTAAGGTTTTATTATTATTATTGTTGCTGTTGCTGATTTGGGTATTCTTGTTCTCATTAATGTTGCTATTAGATCCTGATTTAATTTTTTTCTTTGCTTCTAATTCGTTTAAGCTTTGTGAATATCTATGTTCATTATTGACATTATCAAGTATTACCTGTTCAATGTTAATTGGGCTGCCTGGTCGCTTCTTTGACGTGCCAGAGTAGTTTCCATAGCCTGAATTTCCTGTCGATGGATATGGATTTTCCATATCAACATCATTTGCATCACTATTATTGATGATTTCACAATTACCACTCACTTCATTAATAACTTTCTTTGTTATTAATGGTTGCACTATTTTTTTATTATTTTTATTCACAGTTATTGTTTTTTTAACACTGTTAGCCCCTGTCACTGGCGTGATGGGGTTATGGCTTGGGTTGTTTGTTGTTGTTTTCCCCATTTTGGGGGAATTATAAACAAAAACACTCAATACACTGGTTTATTTGCGGGATGCCCCGTCTTAACACCTGAGGGATTCTCACCCTACTTTGTTTTGTAAGTTAATTATTAATGATTTTTATTAATTTTTAACAAAGGACTGTTTACATCCGTCCGCTACCGTATACACTCTCTTTTTATTTTTTATATATAAAATTACTGAGCATACCGTGACATCTACCGTTTACACAAATAAGTCGACTTATGGTAACGAATTCAGGAATTCTATTTTTGGTCCCGTATTGCGCAATATTCGATATGTTTGTCGCGATAGAAAAATATGAAGGTGCTTGTTGTTGCTTTCATGTAAATTATACCTTATTTTTGCATTTGCATACGACTATGGCAGCTTCCCATGTGAGCAACAACAAGCGCCTTCATATTTTTCTATCGCGACAAACATTTCTTGTCGGTGAATCGTTATTGCGGGACCCGCAATAACTCCCGCAATACAGGACCAAGAATAGCACTCCAGGTAGTTATTTAACTAGAAGCTAAATTTTTTTCAACTATATACTAGTTAACTATAACTATGGGCTGGTTTTGTAATCTACAGTTACAGTTAACTAGTAGTTAAAATATTTAACTACTAGATTGTTAACTAGTGATTAACTTTTTATCGGCTGCTTTATCATATTGATACAAATCTTACATCTAGATGTCAGGACGTCGTCTTCTTTAAAAATAGAGTCGATAAAAACATAAGGAAAGACTTTTGGAGGTTATAAGATTGTTTATATATTTTATGATTTATTTATTATTTGATATCAACAATTATTCAACTGCGTTGGTGTTGTTGTTGTTGTAATTGATCATTATTGGTTCCAATTATTTATTAATTGATCATGTGATGATTTTTTTATTTCGAATATCATAATATATGGATTGTGTTCGTATTTGAAAAATTACTTGAACGTACTGATAAATTATCAAATGTATAATATTGTCCAGCTGTTACTTGTGCAACAGCAATATAATGACCACAATTAAGAGATGGTCCCATGTGTTACAATCGACATTAATTTATAATTTCCCTAGCGAAAATGCTGACAGTCGGTTTGTGCACTGATCTCATACAAAAACGACACAAAACCGACACATGACTATAAGAATTTCTGAGTCACAAAAAAGAATAGGAAGAAGCATTTAAAAAATAAAATTTTATGTCTAAAAATTTCTAAATAATATTCTCACAATTTAAAACACATTAGAATTTTTTTAAAATAATTTTTTTATTGAAAAAACTCAATTCTGTTTATGTATTAAAATTGAGGTTAGCTGTCAGATACAATTCTCACACAATTCCGACAGACGTACGACAGTATATTTTTATTTTGTATTTTTCAATATAAAAAATCATTTTATTAATAAAAATTTTTGTTCAATAATAAAGTTATAATATCTTTTGATAATTTTAGATATATCAGAATTTTTCAAAATTATTTTATTAAAAAATTATCATTTTTTGGTTTTTTTTTATTGCAAATTCTCACAGACGTTTCTCTTTTTTTTTTTTTGTCAAAATTTATTTACAAAAAAAATCTAATATGCCTAAAATAGGGGAGCCCTGGTGTGCCACCTTTGTGTGTGATTGTTTTACACACAAAACCTCCAATATTCCGTGTGTTGTGCACGCACACACCACAAACTTGATAATTTTTCAAATTTGTTTGCAAATTTTACACAAATGTTATAAATGTACGTCACAGAGTCCATTTTTATTTTTAATTACATTTTATTTACATGTCATATTGTTTTATTTACATGCAAGGCGCCATGTCCCATTTTGTCTTCAATAATTTTATGTATAGGTATTAATTAATAAATTATATTAATAATAATTATTATATAATTAATTTATTGAAAGAATAGGTATACATATAAAAGTTGAATAAAGTTGAACAAATACTATTAAAATATACTGTCATTTTTAGCTATTGAGTTGCTACGAATTTGCTATTGATCTGCCGTTGACTTGCTATTGACTAGATGTTGGACGAATTTATACGAAAAAAAAATTGTTTTTTATTTAAATTTTATGTATTGTTGTCAAAAACTTTTAAAAAAACAATATAATAAACAATATAATAGCAATTGCTATTAACTAGCTATTGACTAGCTATTGAGTGGATGTTTCATGTCATTTTATTCTCGCGGTAAGTTTCCATAAATTACCAAAACTCCGATAACAACGAATGACAGCTCGGACATAACCTAAAAAAATTTAACATCATTCTTTGCTATCATTATTGAGAAATGACATCGAATCACGCTCTAATAATGTGATAGATACATTGTTAATTTTTTCCTTAATTTATGTAGATCAATTTAATATGTTTAGTAAAATGCGGGGCCTTTGTAATCCATAATTCTTTTCGCTATTGACTTGCTATTAATCTGCTATTGAGTAAGCACCCATTTCATTAACAAGTCGCAATTAAGCTGTTGATGAGTGTTCCGCTAAGGGCGCGTACCCCTAACGAAAATGGCGACACCGATCCAACAGTCGGTTTGTCCACTGATCTCATACAAAAACGACACAAAACCGACACACGACTATAAGAATTTCTAAGTCACAAAAATAAATAGTAAGAAGCATTTAAAAAATAAAATGTTATGTCTAAAAATTTCTAAATAATATTCTCACAATTTCAGACACATTAGAATTTTTTTTAAATAATTTTTTTATTGAAAAAACTCATGTTTGTTTATGTACTAAAAGTGAGGTTAGCTATCAGAATCATCTGTACACGACTGTGAGATTTTATTCTCATTATTACCCTGACACACGACTGTGAGAATTGTAAATCCGACACAATTCCGAAACAAATTCGACAGACGTGCGACAGTATATTTTTATTTTGTATTTAATATAAAAAAAAGCATTTTATTAATAAAAATTTTTGTTCAATATTAAAGTTATAATATTTTAATAATTTTAGGCATATGAGATTTTTTTTTTTTGAATAAATTTTGACAAAAAAAATAATTGGAATCGTCTGTGAGAATTTGCGATTTGCAAAAATTTTTGTTTAATAATAAAATTATAATCTTTTAATAATTATAGGCACATTAGATTTTTTTAAAATTATTTTATTAGAAAATCATCATTTTTTAGTTTTTTTATGAGGTTAAAATCGGTTTTTTTTTAAATACTTTTTTTTCAAAACGAATACATTTAATCAGTTTCCCATGTATCTGGTATTTTTGTAACCCGAATGTAATTTGTAATGAAACCATATATTTGGTTTCCCATGTTTCCAATTATTTTTTTTGTCAAAATTTATTCAAAAAAAAAAAATTTAATATGCTTAAAATTATTAAAATATTATAACTTTAATATTGCACGTACGAAAATTTCCTATAAGGGTCACTTATAGGAATGTCCTTTAGGGAAAACCTGTAGGAAGTCCTACAAGATTTTGGCCGCGATGCTTACAGGAAATATTAAATGAGAGGATCACTTTTCGTGTAGGAAAACTTATAGGATAGTCTAATAAGAAATTTATAAATTTTTGAAACATATAGGAAGTCTTATAGGGCAGTCTGATAGGAAATTTATGTAATTTTAAATCATATAGGATTTTTATATATCATGTAAGTCTAATAATGAAAAAATATAAATAAAATGAGTACAAATAAAAAAATTTATAGTATTAGAAAAAAAATTTTTTTTTTTTTTTTTATTTGTTTAATCAATTTATAATATTAATTTGAATATAAAATAAATCTAATGACGGAAAAAAAAAAAAAAAAAAAGATTTAAAGTCTTGCACAAAAATTATTGTCGACCATTATTAGCAATTCTACGGTTGTTTCTAGTTGAATTGTTACAGGCATATGTTATTCCACTTGTAACGGACGACTTTCGTGCTCCTGGTTCAACATGAGTAATGACATATTCTAAAAAAAAAGAGTAAATGAATAAATTATAAATATTAGCTATAGGACATAATAATAATAATGAAAATTAAAAAAAAATTCTAACGATATATAGCTTCAATTAATCTTGGATCCAGGGGTGGTTTGGCATCTCTATCTGGAAAAGCTGGAGATTTTTTACCAGAAACAGAATGAGTTTGTAAAACTTCTTGAGGAACTAGCATTTTTATCAGCTACGAACTGGCAGTTTTAGCTCTTGGAGGAACTGGACGAAGAAAACGAAGTCTATCAGTTCGTATGTATACTTCTCCGTATAAATGAGTCCAACGCTAAATTAAAAAGATTATTAGATAATTTATGCATAAAAATATAATGATAAATATATTGCAAAGAAATAAATGTATTATAATTGATATAAAAAAATTAATGAATCTGTTGAAATTAGTGAAAAAAAAATTACCCGATCGTTTGTACGATCGACATTGCCACCGATCTCATCATTGACTGGGTGAATAAAATTTCTATTCGGTTCATTGACTGGTGGTGCTGGGACATGATGCATTACTGGATTTTCAAACCTTTGATCATCGTCAGGTCTCAGGTTATTATTAATCTGTTAATAAAAAAAGAAAAAAAACAAATAAAGTAAGTTCGGGTTTATAAATTTTTAGTAATAACTATAAATAATTTTTTTTTTTTTTTTTTTTTTAATCAATGAACATAATTTTTTGGTATTTATTATAAATTTCTTATTAGTAGAAAAAAAGTTATAATAAATTTAAAATGACTAATTATTGAGATATATAAATTTTTTTTTTTAATTTTAGTTGAAAAAATTATTGTCAATATATTTTATATAAGTAAAATAATTTGAAAATCGTTATAATATTTATTTATTTAAGCGATTGATTAATTTCTAACACAAGAAAAACAAAAAAAAAGTAATTATTATATTACATGACATTTACAATCATATTATTCATTAGTTCATGATTATTTTGATGTACTCGTTGAACAGCCTTTTGATGATTATTGATAGGTCCAATATGTGGCTAATAAAATAAAAAAATATTCAATATATTTTAGTTAATTTGTAAAGTGACATTTTTGCATGTTACCTTCTCGGACTAATTATCAAGTATTTTATTTGGTTTATTTATTAATTTATTACGAAACACCAAAACTAACCAAAACCAATATCCAGAAACGTAAATTATTATTATTATAGTGTTAAAATCGTGTAGTTTTCAATTCACCCTAAAACTCGAAAAAGGTATGAGATAAAATCGTGAGGTTTTCAATTCGCCCTAAAACTCGAAAAAGGCATAACACATTCATACCAAAAATACCAAAATAACGTCAATAAATCCAACAACCGAAACAAAGACCAAAATAACCAAATAGCGTATCAATAATTAGCCTAGAGGGACGCTAGAATCACTCAGTGTGCTGGTTATGGTAAAAGGGCCGGATAAAGTCACAAGGAAAAATATTTAATACACAAATTAAATAATCAACAAAACACATTATTATTTTTATACTCAAAACCCAAAACGTAATATTTATTATCCAAAACTTAAACGTAAATCTAAAATACAAAACGTAAACTCAATAATCCAAAACGTAATACATAATCTTAATCACGACCTTGAATTTAATAATTAATTAAATTAACAAAAGGGACCGCGTTTCTAATCAAAATAACTAAACTAAATTATCAAATCAAAAATGTATGCTTGACGTTGCCCATGATTCACACGGCCAACGCCCCAAAAACTAACCTACAAAAATACACATGTCTGCTGGGTCTCCAGCTAGACACATGAGTACCCTAATATACGTAAAACAAGAGCTGATTACGAAGCGTGTGCATCTTACCACGTCCCACAGCCAAGAGAGCGAGTTCAGCCCAAGATATTTTAGAGCGGCTCGGATCTACCAAGCTGTCCCCACTCAAAGCTATCCCTCCTCTCTTTATCTTGATAAAAAGGGGGAGAATATACTACAAAATAATAATAATAATACAAAAAGAAAATATTAAATACTAAAAATATATATATATAATAAATGAAACGGAGTCGTTGGTTGGAGGATTCGTCCGCTTGGTGTCTTTCCGTGTATAAGGCAGTGAGAATCACTACAGCCTCCTCTCCAGACTCCTTCAACGAACGACGACGTCCTTCTCTCATCTCTTGTCGAAATTGAAGTTCAGTTGATTCTTGCTCCTGAGATTCCTGAAACAAATCTAAAAACAACTAGGACATGGTACGAAATATAACGAAATGAATTTCCAGAAGAATATGAAAATCTTCATCAATATAATTCTGGTAAGGATCAACCTCGACCAGCTTCACATTCTCTTGAATAATATATGAAATGCGGACAAGTTGGATCAACGCAGTTTCATCGTGGTTCGGTTCCTGAGCATCCAGGTACCGAATTCGATTAACCAAAGGTAGGAAATCGAGGTACAGGTCTTGATAGTTGAGTAGCCATGCTATCAAGAATGTTTAATATATGTCAAAAGTATTTCTCTCGGAGTTAAGACTCTGTGATCCAACACAGAACTCCGGGATACTTTAGTGGTCAATTTTGTCGGGGTTAATTCTACCAACTGAGGCTCAGGCACCAGGTCCGTGAGACTCAACTGTCGTTTCCCGAATTACAAAATGGACAAGAAGCTAATGTTACGCCAGATCTTCTACAGCGGTAACAAAACCGACGACGTGGCTCTTGACAATCGCGGTGAATATGACCACGAGAATCACAGTTCCAGCATTCTATCCCATAACCGCCGGATCTACCAGGGCGTTCAAGCTGAGAATCAAAGCCTGGAACTGGAGGTGAATTACGAACAGCATTACGAGGCAATGGTACTGGAGACCTTGGTGGTGGATACTGAGTAGACTATTCCATCTTTGTTGTTACTTTTGATGATTTCACGCAATCATAGTTACGATCAATTTCGTGATGAAGTGAGTAGAGTTTAAGATCTTCCTCGAATCTGTGGTTACAGTTGCTCTCATAGAGATCATCTTCGAACAAGGCACACACCTCACTTGTGCTTGATGGACGAGGATGAGCAAAAGTACCAGTGCGCGATGTAGGGCAAGCAAAACCTGGACACAATGAAAGTTCTGGTCTCGGAGGCGGACGACGGGTCTGAGCAATCTGTGTGATCCTTTCCTGTCGTATTGCCTCAGCCTCCACAGCTTTCATTGTTGGGCAAGTACGAGCAGAAATTAAACGTTGAAACGAGGGCAACAAGTTCCGAATCGTATAGATAACACGCTCGCTTTCTGGCCAAAGTGGATTGGTACGTTGGAACAAACCTCGCATGCACGAAATGTAACTTCGAATAGATTCGCTAGAACCTTGAGTCCGTTTATCGATTTCTTCTCTCAGAGCACGTTGGTAGTCAGGGTCTGCAAAGCTATCCCGAAAAGCTTCTCGAACAGCTTCCCAACTATGTAACTTTTCGAGATGTGTCATGAACCATGTCAAAGCAGGGCCACGAAGACAAAAAGAAAGAGCCGTGAGGACTTCTTGGTCGGAGGCACCCGTGACTTCTTTCGTTTGGTCAATTCTAAACAGAAACTCTTCCACATCTTCTCCTAATTTACCAGTAAATTGGAGGTGGCAATCCAAGAGAATCCTCAGCATTCGGTTCTGACGACGGGTCTGTGGTTCTGAAATTCGAAGGTCTTCCAATGATGGACTGATTACGTGGCAACGTGAAGCATCTCGGTATTCCAGGTCGTAATCAGGATTACCTGGACGACCTGAGCTAACCTGTTGACGCTCTGGTGGTTGGTGACGAGCATATACATCAGAATCACGTTGATCATACAATAAAATTCTGGTTCTTTGATGACGTGGTGGTTCCAAATATTTCAATTCGTATTCAGGGTATTCCTGACGTCTTGGAACATATGATTGTGTCTTTGGGAGACAACGTGAAAATGCTACAGAATCTCCTTGGTTACCCAACAAAATTCTGTTCTTTTGATGACGAAGAGGTTCCATGTATTCCAAGTCGTCTTTAGGATCAACCTGACGTCTTGGAACATTTGGTGTTGCCTCAGGGAGATGATTAGAGTTGTCACCTATAACCTGGTGGTTATCTACCTGTGTTTTGGTCTTTTGCTGACGCGGTGGTTCGTGACGATCTAAATGATCATCAGGATCAACCTGACGACTTGGTAGATCACCACACGAAGGTATACTTGAGTTGACCCTACTACGAAGGACTGGACCTTCATAGTCTCGCAATAAATCATCAAAACGCGGCAAAATATTTACTGGTGGTTTTTCTTTTGTAATTTTGATATTCTTGGTGGATTTTTTAGCCAGGGGTGGATTAGATCTGCCACCTGAAGGTCCAAGTGACAAATTTTCAACGCGGGGCATTGATAATGGAAGTTGACTTGTTGGTGTAGTGATACGTTGGTCAAAAAACTGAGGAGGATCTACAGAATTATTCTTATCCCTGGTGTCAATATCATCACTAAATAAATCTCCTATACTTCCCAGAGAAGAAAGAAAAGAACCTGGTTGAGATGGGGGACGACTAGAACCACCAGCTGCTTGATCCTCTGGTGATGCCTGTGTTAGAGTAACCACTGGAGCATCATTACTAACCAAAGACTCAGCTGCTGGATTTCCGTTTAACTCGGTAGTAGAACTAGTCACATTTACTGATGGTGGGGGGTTGCACGGTGGCCTATCTCGCCTTTTAGCAACTACTGTACTATCCGACATGTTGACTGATCACACAAGAACAAGTGGATCAATTTACAAAAGGTAGTTTAGAAGCTGTCAACACGGCTTGGCTAGAATCACGGATTCCTCAACTGGTATTTAATATCAACAAGTTATTTTACTGAGATAACCCGAAACAATGAACCAACCGGACGATTTATGCCTTAATCTGTACAAAGCAACGTACGATTGCTGTTTAAACAATTTCGTATTTTATTCTGGATCAACCAAAACGACAATATTGTTCCTGAGTTCAGTCAAGAACACTACTTGATTATTCTGTTTAAATGGATTGACTAATTGATAATTCCTGAGTGTGACCAAGAACAACAGATAATCTATTCAAACCAAGAGTCTATTCAATTAATTAGTCTTGAATACAGCCAAGACAACAATTATTTTATCTAACCGAGGGTACCACGATGGATTAAATCATTTATTATTCTCGAGTTTAGCCAAGAACAACAAATAATCTATTTGACTGGCAATACCGTAGAGACCAACTTATTCAATTTATTTGATTGCTTACTTTTATTCCTGAGGTTGGCCAGGAACAAAGATCAATTTATCTATTCCAAGAACTAACAAATTATTTCAATACATTGATACAGATTTATCAGTCTTGGGTCAGTCAAGACAAACAACTAGTTGATTATCCAAATAAATTGGTGGATTGATTTTATTCCTGGGTGCCAAGAATAATAATCGATTTAGTTAGAACGAGGGATGTATCGATAAATTGATTAATTCAACAGTCTTGAGTACGACAAGACAATAGTCAATTTATCCGATTAAATTATTCAAATGAAATTGGCTAATCAATCTTATTCCTGAGTACCAAAGAATAATGATCAATCAATCTCAATTAATACGCAATGAAGATACTATAGTATGAACGAATTAATTAATTTATTTTAGTCTCTGAGTGACTGGTGACTTAGATCAATCCATCAACACTATCACGAAAAACTAAATTATTCAAATACATAAAATGACCTGTTTATCCCTGAGTCGAGCAGGAACCAACAATCTATTTTATCCAGAACAATTAACTATTAAATTAACTAATCAACAATTGATTTACTTTTTAAATGAAAGCCTGGTGATACTTGTCTTTACAATAAATAAACAGTCTAAGGTTATTTTAAACAATTTAATTTATAGTATTTAAATGATCAACATTTATTTTATTCAATGACGAATTTGGTATATTATTTAAACGATGACAATTCAAATTATTTTATTTAAACAATATAAATTAGTCCAACAGACAATAACAATTAGCACTGTTGCTATCCAAACTATTTAGACAAAGCAAGATGACGCAATCGGATCCCGACAAGTAACACAAAGGAGAGCCTGAATGTCACCTGATTTTAAGATGGACGCGTGATATAGAGAAAAAGAAAGAGAGAGAGGGCACGCCCGACAAAGGGCTTCTGACAGACAAAGGCCCGATGATTTTTCTTCGACCTTACTAACAAAGAGTTTATTAATTATTAGACAATTATTTCACAACACACACAATATTAATTTTTATTCTAATATTTTATAAACACACTCAAGTAAAATAAACCCACGGCGAAGAGTCACCAGGTTGATTTTATTTTACTCGGCCTCGTGAGAATCCACAAGGTCTTTTATTTTAATATTACACAAACTAATTAATTTATGTTAGGACCAATAAAGATTTTAATTTTATTATTAATAAAATAATATAATAAGACCCACAGCGACGACTGTCACCAGGTATATTATTTTATACGTGGACTTCGTGAGTAACCACAAAGTCGCACAAAACCGGTAATCCAAATAAATCCAATTACCTTCTTTTCTTTGTAGCTCAACAATATATAACCCTCAATAAACTAAATGCACTGATCTTTCATACATTAATTATTCAATTAAACACTTTAAAACGCAGTTTTAATAATGATGCAACGGCAGCTGTCAAAAACCTAGTATGACGGTGTAGCAGCATAGAACGCTCGAAGTAAAGTGAGGCTAACCGGTTGTACACCCGGCAGCGGATCTCTCGGCGTCTCTACACACACACACATACGAACTTGTATGCGTTAAGTCATTAGCGACGACTACACAGTATGGCTGACAACCAAACGAGCACTTGAACATTTAATGTAACTTTTCGATGATCTCAGAATTATTTTTTTTTCAGATTTTTATATATTGATTTTGCTTAATTAAAAATACTATTTGAGTAATATCGCGTTGTCTGTAATTAACCACGTAACTAAGCGGAGTTGTCAACAAATATTGCGCGAAAATACCTATTAATATCGCACCCATTAGATAATAAAATTACAGACAATGGAGTTGTTAGACAAACAAGTATAAGTTAATATCGCGTTTTCCAAAATTAAATAAATGATTAAACGGAGTTGTCAATAAATATTGCGTGAAAATACCCATCAATATCGCGCCTAATAATTAATAATTTATAAATAACGGAGTTGTTAACTATTAAAACTTGATTTTAAAATTTTTTCTTGATAACGAGTCCCTGTTTGGGCGCCATTTGTAACGTGACATTTTTGCATGTTACCTTCTCGGACCAAATATCAAGTATTTTATTTGGTTTATTTATTAATTTATTACGAAACACCAAAACTAACCAAAACCAATATCCAGAAACGTAAATTATTATTATTATAGTGTTAAAATCGTGTAGTTTTCAATTCACCCTAAAACTCGAAAAAGGTATGAGCTAAAATCAATGAGGTTTTCAATTCGCCCTAAAACTCGAAAAAGGCATGAGATAAAATCGTGAGGTTTTCAATTCGCCTTAAAACTCGAAAAAGGCATAACACTTTCATACCAAAAATACCAAAATAACGTCAATAAATCCAACAACCGAAACAAAGACCAAAGACCAAAATAGCGTATCAATAATTAGCCTAGAGGGACGCTAGAATCACTCAGTGTGCTGGTTATGGTAGAAGGGCCGGATAAAGTCACAAGGAAAAATATTTAATACACAAATTAAATAATCAACAAAACACATTATTATTTTTATACTCAAAACCCAAAACGTAATATTTATTATCCAAAACTTAAACGTAAATCCAAAATACAAAACGTAAACTCAATAATCCAAAACGTAATACATAATCTTAATCACGACCTTGAATTTAATAATTAATTAAATTAACAAAAGGGACCGCGTTTCTAATCAAAATAACTAAACTAAATTATCAAATCAAAAATGTATGCTTGACGTTGCCCATGATTCACACGGCCAACGCCCCAAAAACTAACCTACAAAAATACACATGTCTGCTGGGTCTCCAGCTAGACACATGAGTACCCTAATATACGTAAAACAAGAGCTGATTTTGAAAAAAACCAGAAACTTAGAAAAAATAACGAAGTTCCCCCGCCGGGAATCAAACCCGGGTCTTTTGCTTTCCGGGCAAACGCCTTGACCACTAGACCACAGGGCTTCTTATCTTTTCTAAGTTTCATCAAGTTAACTCCGACGTCCTTCTATGCGTCAATTCATTTTTTGAAAAAAACCAGAAACTTAGAAAAAATAACGAAGTTCCCCCGCCGGGAATCGAACCCGGGTCTTTTGCTTTCCGGGCAAACGCCTTGACCACTAGACCACAGGGCTTCTTATCTTTTCTAAGTTTCATCAAGTTAACTCCGACGTCCTTCTATGCGTCAATTCATTTTTAGGTTTAGGTTCAGATTTTAGTAAAAAAGTTCTAATTGAGAAAATTTGTCTAAAATACTTAATATTATCTAGTAGTTAATTATATAATATTATTTGATACTAGAAATATAATAAAATAATTCTGAATAGAAAAATTAAATAAGAATAATAAAAATTTTTTTTTTAATTTTTATATTTACCATCATATTAATCATTGGTTCATGATCATTCTGGTGTACTTGTTGAACAGCATTTCGATGATCATTGATAGGTCCAATATGTGGCTAATAAAAAAAAAAAAATATTTAATATATTTTAGTTAATTGCTTGAGAAAATTTAATTATTCAAATTCTTCTAGTCATTGTACTTTTATTTAGTACTTGTCAGTTTAAATGTTTTACTATTGGAAATACCATAATTATTAATTTTATTTTAAAAATTTGTTTACATATAATTTATAATAAAAAAAAAATAAAGAAAACTTTCATAGAAAAAATTCATCTTAAATACTAAATATTATCTAGTAATTAGAAAACTAAAATTTAATTTTTTTTATTTTTATACTTACTGTTATTTTATCTATTGGTTCATTAATATCTTGATCTACCACTTGAACTATTGTTGATCATCGTTAGTCAGTATTTTTTTTTTGCTTAAAACAAAATATAACATAATTATTATTATAATTCTATTCACTTTTTTTTTATTCTATTAAAAATAGTCTCAATTTAATTTTTTCATATTATGTATAGTCTAATTGCATCACACGATTATAAATGAAATTTTTATTTAAAAAATGTTTAAAATTGTATTGTTTTTCAAAATTCTAAAAATTTAAATTAAACAAACTTTATAAATAGAATTATATTGAAAAATATTGATAGAAAACCTAAACAAAAATTTGGTCTTTTCCTTTTTTTATTCATTTTATACTTGTAGAAATTATATTTCAATAATTCAAGTTTGATTATTTGTATATAATTTTAAATAATTTTTCAATAGATATCATAATACAGTTATTTTGAAAAATTTTTCAATATATATTCTATTCAATTTTAGTGGTTTTCATGGTATTTTCTAATAGCTGTTGATATAATTTTTTGATTATGTTTACTAGTTAAAATTAAATAACAAATAATTTTATTAAAAACTTCATTTTCAATTTTATTCTATTTTAATATATTATTGATTGAGTATTTATTATTATTATCAATGTAGTTCAATAAGTATTCAAAAAATTATATTTACCATCATATTATAAGCTTCTGTTTGAACATTTTGATTCAGTGATTGATTAGTGAGTTGATGATTGTCGGTGCATAAAGATTTTTGCTAATGACAGAAACAAATAAAAAGTAAGTGTTATAAAATTTATTTTAAGTTTTTTTTTATTTATTCAAGAGTGATATATTTGAAACAATTTTTAAAAAACTTTTGATTTCTTTTTATTGAAATATTTCCAAAATTATTGTTAGTGAAAAAAAAACAATTTATAAATAGAATAAAATCAAATTTCAATTATTATTTGAAATTTTATTGTATATTTTATTTAATGACAATTTGTTAAATATTTATTATTTTGTAGCATTATATTTGAATATATTTTAATAAATAATAAAAAGTTTTTAATTTGATTTATTTAGTTTGTTGAATTAGACATAAAAAAAAAAAAAAAAAACTTAAATATTTACCATCCTTTTAGTTTGTGGTAGCTTTTCGATACGAGGAAACATACTAGATATTCTAGATAATTTCCACTTATTCAGCTTCGAGTTTTGACTTAACTGTTAATTAAAAAATTATAGAAAAATTAATTGTAAATAATATTAATTAAATTGTTAATAAATCAATATGAAAATTTTTTTTGATATTAAAAGAGATAAAAAAATTCTATGTTTATTTACCATTATTTCATTGACTTGTTCTTCAACATGATGAATATGTTGACGTTTAGGTTTCTGTAAGAATCATTGTTATTAAAAATAAATAATTTCAATTCTATTATTGTGATATTTTCTATATTTTTAAAAACAATACAAGTTTCATTAAAAATAATTCTATAATTCAAAAAACTATAAAAATATTTTTTTCATATTTTTGTTTCATTAATTTAAGTTTTTCAATAAATTGAAAAAAAATATTATTTATCAATAAAGATAATAAAATCAAAGATCATTTATTTTTTATTTTTTTCTTCTATTATGAATAAGTTGCATAATATACTTTTTTAATAGGTTTACAGGAAAAAAAAAAACTATTATCCGGTCATGTTTTGAAGAGATTTCATTATGATAATAAAATAGTTTGTAACTTTGATAAAAAAATATCACAAAATAAATATTAAATATAAAAAAAAATAGAAATTTTAAATTTATTTATTTACATACCATAGTATTATTTACTGGTTGATGAAAATTTTCATTGACTGTTTGATTTGCAAGGTCATGATTGTTGATAGATGTAGTTTTTGGCTGAAAACAAAAAAAAAAAAAAAAAGTTATTAATATTGATATTATAAGAAACCAAATTTTGATTTTGTTAACTATTCAATAATTTATAACTAACAGCCATGATTATCTTTATTATTAAAAATTGAACGACAAAAAATTTTATTTGAAGAATTTTTTAATAATTTTTTTCATAAATGAACTATTAAAAAATTCTTTATTTATTGATAGTATCAATATAATTTAATACTTATTCAACAAATAATATTTACCATTATATAATTCACTGGTTTTTCAATACCTTGATAAATTATTCGAGCTGCTTTTTGATAATCATTAAAAGATGTATTTTTTTGCTAATATAAAATAAGATACATTATGAATTTTTTGTTTTTTTTTTCCTTTCATTATATATATCATAAACAATTACTATCTTATTCTAAGTAATAAAATAATTAGGTTTTTTTTTTAAGAATTAAAAAAAAAATTTATTTCATTTAATTATTATCCATATTTACCATAATACAATTGACTTCTTCATTAACATCTTGCGGGATTATTTGAACAGCTTTTTGATGATCATTATTGAATGGAGTATTAATCTACAAACAAAAAATTAAAAAAATTAATAATGAAAATTAGATTTTGTATTTATGATTACGATAGGCAAAAATAACAATTCAGAATTCAAAAATATATGTGATACTAAAAATAGCAATATAAAAAAATTATCATTATATTATATTTGAGAGTTAGCTTTTTAAATTTTTTTGTCCTTTTTTTTTTATAGAATATCAAGAAAGTTTGATTTGACTAATTATAATAATAAATTGACTAATGTTGTTTGTGAAATTACAAAAAATTCTTACTATAATTCATTATTCAATGATAAAAAATGCTTAGATATCGATTTAAAGAAAAAAATAAAAATAAACAGATAATTTTTAATTAACAAATTAGCTGAAATTACTACATCTTTATTTTATTGTTACTTTTCAATTCAATTATAGGTTTAGTTATTTGCTAAAGTTAAAAATTATTATTAGAAAAAAAAAAATTGGTGATTTATATTTACCATTGTATTATTAACTGGTTTATGAACAGCTTGATGTACCATTTGAACAGCATTTGGATGATCATCAATAGGTATATCTTTATTCTGTTGATAAAAAAAAAAAAAAAACATTTTTTAATTAATTTTTTTTATACATATATATTATTAATTAAAGTTGGTTATAATAATTAAAAAAAATTTTTAGTTTATATTTTTCAGTACCACATATAAATAGTTCATAAAAACATACTTTGAAAAATGTTATGACAATAATATTTGATATTAAACATGTTTCTAAATTTTTTGTTTTTTCTTCGATTAAATTTATCTTGATTAATCAATTCTCAATATTATATATGCTATTATCAATAAAATTTATGTATAAAATTTTTTAAAAATTTATTCCTTTGTTAAATTTTCTAATATTTTTATTTATTTTATAATGTCTCACTTAAACTTTTGTACCACGATGATATTTTTCAACTATATGAGTAAATATTTAATAAATTTTTATTTAAAATTTTTTAAACTATCACTTTTTAAAATTTTCTTTTTTTTTATTTATAATTCATGTATAATATTGATGAAGTAAAATTTTCTAGTCATTGTACTTTATTTATTACTAGTCAGTTTAAATATTATATTATTTAAAAAAATATAATTATTAATTTTATTTTAAAAATTTGTTTAAATATAATTTGTAAAAAAATAAAAAAAAAATTGGTCTAGAATACTTGATATTATCTAATAGTCAATTATATAATATTATTCAATACTAGAAATATAATAAAAAAATTCTTAATAGAAAAATTAAATTGGAAAATTAAAAAAATTTTTTTTTTATTTCTATATATTTACCATCATTCTATTCATTGGTTCATGATCATTTTGATGTGCTTGTTGAACAGCATTTTGATGATCATTGATAGGTCCAATATGTGGCTAATAAAAAAAAAAAAATATTTAATATATTATAGTTAATTGCTTGAGAAAATTTGATTATTCAAATTTTTCTGGTCATTGTACTTTATTTAGTACTTGTAAGTTTAAATATTATACTATTAAAAAAAATATGATTATTAATTTTATTTTAAAAATTTGTTTAGATAAATTTATAAAAAAATAAAAAAAAGTTCTAATTGAGAAAATTTGTCTAAAATACTTAATATTATCTAGTAGTTAATAAATAAGAATAATAAAAATTTTTTTTTTAATTTTTATATTTACCATCATATTATCCATTTTTTATAGAATTAAATTTTATAATTTTTTTTTTTCATAGAATATCAAGAAAGTTTGATTTAACTATTTATAATAATAAATTGACTAATGTTGTTTGTGAAATTACAAAAAATTCTTACTATAATTCATTATTCAATGATAAAAAATGCTTAGATATCGATTTAAAGAAAAAAATAAAAATAAACAGATAATTTTTAATTAAGAAATTAGCTAAAATTACTACATCTTTATTTTATTATTACTTTTCAATTCAATTAGTACCCCACACTGTACCCCACAAATTTTTCTAATATATATATTAAAATTGTTTACGAGTGTTTGTGTATGTGTGTAGGCACCATGGAAAATTGACGCATGCGCCTGTTCAGTATACGATATTATTTTATTAAAAATTTTTTTTATTTTTTCTTTTAATTTTGTTAATATAACGTAATAATAATAAGAATAAGACTATTCATCATATTTATTTTTAATTCTAAATTATTTATGAGAATAATTATAATCATAATTTTTATTTCTTTATTTTTTTCTATAGTCAGTGTAAAATATGGTAAAAAAAATGTATTTAAAAGTCTAATTAAAATTAAAAAATACAATGACTGACAAATCTAAAATATACAAGAAACATTTTTATATATTTTCAATTTATTTTTTATAATTATATTTAAATAGCATACATGCGAAAAATTTCATTCTAATGTCTTAATAAATAAATAAAAAAAAACCTAAGTCTCCAAAAAAACATTTTAAAATTATTTATCAATTATTTTTTTATTTATTTTACTATCTACTCTTACTGATGCTGTTTTGTTTCTAATTTCATTTGTTATTTTTAATAAGAAAACAACCACCACTCCTATTCTGTCCTTTTTTTTCATTCAACCTCTTCTGATGACGCAGGAGAAAAACAAAAAACAGTTGCTCGTACTGCATTGTGGTATTGCCGTGCTATATTTATCTAATCTCGCTCTACATCATTGATTATTGGAAAAATATAAAATAGATTTTTATTCTCATCGTTATAGCAATTTATCAAAATGCATTTTTTTTTTATTTCTTCTAATGAACAACATGTCATCTGTTCAGTTTCAAGCACTTGTGTACAAAATTTTTCACTTGTCCAGTTACTGTATTTGCATAATATATCACCATTTACAATATTGAATTTTTTTCCAAGTTTTATGTATTCCACGTTTTTATATTGTACATCATAAAAATGTAATATTTCTACTACTTTCATATACGAACCATTTGTAGTTTGAATGATACTATTATTCCTCTTGATGAATCTTTCTGGTTCAAAACCGTGGTACACTGAACTTTTCAGTACAAAACGCTTGTACGATTTCACGCGACAACCATGAGCAATTGGATCACCAAGATAATTACTGAGAACAATTTTTTCTTCATTAGATAATACTTTCAGATGATAAGCTCCTTTAGTTATAAATTCATCATAAAGATAGTTGTGTTGTAGATTGCTGTATTTGACTAACGACAGAAAAAATAGTTTTCTTGATTCGTTACAGTTATCTTTCGCAAAGTCATTAGGAGCTTGCTTAATATAGTTTATTCTTGAGTATATTTTTACTATTTGATCGGGTATACATTGAGAACCATGAAATAAACGTTTTAGGACACCATTGAATGTTTCAAAAGGAAAATTACTCCATGCCCAAAGGCCACCGAATCGTTCAACGTTCAATGGAAGATGCAGCAATAAGTGCACGTTATATCGCATGTAGTTCTTACCATATAATGATTGGAAATTTTCTACATACTTTGTGAGAGCTGTTTTTGCATTTAAAAAATCTTCATATTGAATATGTTCTTGTGACAAAATGCTCATACTGAAAACTAATAAAAACCAATGCTCAAAGAATCGTTTTTCCATTATTCCCTCAAAACAAGGTAACGAGTAATATAATAAGAAATATTTAAACTCTGCAGCAGTCCAATATTTATAATCATTGAGGGATCTAATATTTCTTCTTATTTCACAACAAGGCTTAATTAATTCGAGTCTTCTATTGATTTCTCTTATGTATTGTCGTAAAGACCAAATCTCGCCATGAAAATCAGAATTAAATGTGAGAGAAATTTTAAATTTGACTATTCCTTCTAAAACTGCGTGTAAATAATCTGCAGGACAATCTTCCGGTACTAAAAAATTATTAATGAGCATCAAAACCTTTTACATTCCTTAGAGGAGTTTTTTGTTGGAATTGATTCATTGTACGGACACAAGCAGAATGATAATCTTTCGTCTTCAGAGCATATACAGATCCAGGATAAATTCGTTTACTTCTCGTACCTTCAACAATTTCTCCAGGATGAAGACACATTGAGCACCCAAATTCTCCATTAAACTGAAGGACATTTTGAATCATTGGCCGTGCGATAGAGTCCACAGTTGCTAAAATCGTATGGACTTTAATTGTTATTTCATGCTCAGAACCTATTGGCTTTGCTCGAAATCAACTCTTATATAATTCTGATAATTCATCAATGAATGGTTTCAAATACATATTCATCGTAGGTTTTGATTCAGCAAACCATATGCCACATAGTAATATATTTTTGTTTCGTATACGATACGGTAATTCATTAACTGCTACTTGAATTGGCCATATCGACCATTTCGATGTATGAAAAATGCTCACTCCGTCGGTGTTCCACTGAATACTGATATCATTATCTCCTATTATACCTTGTCTTCGTAGATTTGAGTAAACAGTTCCATCAATCACGTCACTTTCATCTCTGTTCATGCCTCGACGCATAAAAACATAATCTGGACTTTGTGTTAGTCGCTCGAGCTGTGGTTGAAGTGGTAAATGGTAAAAATAAGTTTTAGACTGTTCTAAACTCTGTTTTTTCAGTACATTACTATCAATGAACTTTAAAATTTTTGACATTGTGAGCAATAAAATCAGTGTTACAAATTCTTTTAAAAATAAGTATTTTACCATGAATCTCTATTTGAATGCTAATTTGATTAATTCATTGAGCCCATCTTCTGTTAAATTGTGTCTCAACGCATACGCCATAATGATCGAAGCACTTTTATTTTTGATAATGATAGATTATTGAAAAATGAAAATGCAGGCTGGAAAAGGGAAAAATAATTTTTAAAATTCTATAAAAAAAATACGATTCAATGTATAAATGTGCTTTTTTTGAAAAAATTGAGTCACGATTGTCGGATAATCGAAGTTAAAGAATTATAATCGTATAAAAAGAGATATCTTAGAGATAAAAGGAGAATACAAATAGTTTATGTTCTTGAATATCGTTACTGTGACATCTCTCACGAATAAAAAAAATTATATATATTTATTTAATATCTATATATATGTATATTTTTAATTAAAGAATATGATAAGTGAAATAGAACATTGAAAAATTTTGGTGATATATATACTACTACATCATTCTAATTGTACCTGAGTTGCAGATCTTCTTTCGTCATCAACTGGGTCACCAAAAAAATCAACATTATCTTCTGGAATATTATACAAGGTGTTGATATTTGCATCGTTAGTTAAAGCTTCATCATGTGAAGACTCATCAGAATAATTATCAATCTCGAAGAAATTTTCGAATTCTCTTCCATCCGCTATAATTTCTTGATGCACGAAATCATTCTCACCCCCAATATATTCGTGATGGTTTTCTTCTTCAACGTTTAGTAAATCTACATCTTTTTGTGAAACAACTTGATTTATTGGAGGCAAATGACTCAATAGTTGGCCTGGATGAATTGCAATTGTGTTTTCTTCCTATCAACAAAAAAGAATAAATTACAAATACTATTGTTACGTACCAAGTTGAAAAATTAAAATTTAACTATGAAATAACAAGAAAAAGAAAAAATATGTAAAATCAAAATTAAATAACTAAATAATCATAGAATAATTAAAATAAATCAACTTGGTATTTCACGTTAAAATTCAAAATCCTCTTATTTTGTTATTCCCTACAGGGTAACGGGTTAGGAGGGAATGTGTATGATTGTTGATGTACCTTGATGTAAGAATAATCCGAAACAATTGTTGAGAGCGGGTCAATCTGGATGGTCGCCTGTTGATGTTTGTAGTCTCGAATAATCCAAACGGTAAAATAAACTCGAAGCACAGAAAACAACACCCCGGAGAAATGTCACAGTCAATAATTTTTATATAGGATTAGGGAAGGTTAAATAACACAGGAAATAATAATTTATCACAAGAATTAATTAGTTTAAATTCACTCGAAAAATGTTATTTATTTAAAACGTAAAAGTTCAATTGATTTTATTTAATTTTTATCAGATGTAATTGATTTAATTTTAATCTTAATTTTAAATTTTTAATTTAGTTTCAATGATTTGAATAGAACGATAGTTGTCGCAAGAGTGCCGCTCCTTAATATTAAAAATAAAATTATTCCCATAAAAATTTAATTATTAGGTAGGGATGAAAAGTAGTACCATAGTTGAACCAATCGGATTTAAGGGTTCCCATGGTAGTCAGCATTTTCAGATTGTTTAAACATTTAATAAATAATAATTTAGAAACTTCAACGGATGTGGCGTCTCGCGTTGCAGAGGTGACTTTGTAAACTGCTTACCAAAATTTATATAAAAAAAGAAAAAAATAAATTGTTTTATAAAAATGCAAAATTTGAATTGAATTCCGTGTGAAAATAAAAAAAATAAAAAAAGAAAATTTTTATTGCTTGCTCGGCATCCTGCATCTATTGAATTTATTGAATTATTATTTATTATTGGTTATTAATTATAACTTATACCAAGACGTAACACTATGTTGTAAGTATTTAAAAATTACGTAAACAGCATAAATTTTTATTGTTAAAGACATAAGTTGAGGTTATACTAACCTCACTACTCGAATCAGTCTGCTCATATATACGTTGTTGGTTATGTCTGTGAGCAGTTCTAACGGGGACACTGTCTTCGTTAAGGGATTTGGACGATTTTTTTCGGAATATGAGAAAGAAATGAAATTTATACAGTAGATTTTTGAAATACTAATACATTTTATGTGATTTTTTGGTAATTGTTTGGAAGCTCGTTTTTTTTTTATTAATTTTTAAAGTTGACAACATTTAACATTGGTTTTTATTGAGAATGCGATTTTTGTCGAAAAAAAAATTATTAAAATAGCAATATCTCCAATCGACAATATGACATCGAAAAAAACTATCGGGTTATAAAATGAGACAAAAGAAAACGTATAAAAAAAATAAAAGAGGTTTGGAGCATAGTTTTTTTACAATTAATAATTAAAGTATGAAAAAATGGATTTTTATGAGGAATTATTGAAAAATCACTAGAGACCTCTTGCGGATGACTTCTAGAAACACAATATTTCTATGAGTGCGAAAAAGACAAAAAACAGAGAAAAAATGTTGTCTCACTCTTCGTTTTAAAAAATCGTCCACATCCCTTAAAGCCGTACCTGGCATATTTTTTGTATGGACCTCTTGGTCGATAACAATTATCCATATTATTAATATTGGAATACTTATTTACATTTTTGTTGTATATATTATTCATAAAATGGTAAATATTCTAAAAGTAAAATTTAAGAATAAAATCCAGATGTTTGACACATAAAAAAATTGAAGCTTTGACTTTAAGGTGTGTGGAAGACTGATATAAAAAACCACAATGTGGTACGAGCAAGAAGACTAAAGACCTATAGTCTTTTTGTATCAGAGCAACTGTTTTTTGTTTTTCTCCTGCGTCATCAGAAGAGGTTGAATGAAAAAGAAGGACAGAATAGGAGTGGTGGTTGTTTTCCTATTAAAAATAACAGATAAAATAACAAACAAAACAGCATCAGTAAGAGTAGATAGTAAAATAAATAAAAAAATAATTGATAAATAATTTTAAAATGTTTTTTTGGAGAATTAGGTTTTTTTTTATTTATTTATTAAGACATTAGAATGAAATTTTTCGCATGTATGCTATTTTATATATAATTATAAAAAATAAATTAAAAATATATAAAAATGTTTCTTGTATATTTTAGATTTGTCAGTCATTGTATTTTTTAATTTTAATTAGACTTTTAAATACATTTTTTTTACCATATTTTACACTGACTATAGGAAAAAATAAAGAAATAAAAATTATGATTATAATTATTCTCATAAATAATTTAGAATTAAAAATAAATATGATGAATAGTTTTATTCTTATTATTATTACGTTATATTAACAAAATTAAAAAAAAAAATAAAAAAAAATTTTAATAAAATAATATCGTATACTGAACAGGCACATGCGTCAATTTTCCATGGTGCCAACACACATACACAAACACTCGTAAACAATTTTAATATAGGTGATTTTTTTTTTTTTCTCTTACCATCTTCATACAAGTTTATACAGCTTAAATCATGCCCAGAAAAATTTGAACTCATTGAAAAATATTTGTTCAGTCATTTCAGTTTCCATTTGATTAACATGGGTTTAATACTTCATTCACCATTTTGATCATGGAGGTTTTCGACCGTTCAAGTTCGCGTTGGTCTTATTTCATAGAGTATTGAATTTTATAGCATATAATATTCATAGTTTTGATCATTTACAATTTTGTTTTTCAGAAAAATTGTAAATACTACCTTTTTGAAGCATTATTTCACTATTTTTTTTAATTGTAAATGATCAAAACTATTATATTATATGAATATTATATGCTATAGAATTTAATACTCTATCAAATGAGACCAACGTGAACTTGAACGGTCGAAAATTAAAGCCTCCATGATCAAAATAGTAATGAAGTGTATTAACCCCATGTTAATCAAATGGAAAAAACAAATGACTCCTGAACCTTCTCTAAATATTTTTCAATTGAGTTCAAATTTTTTCTGGGCATGATTTAGAGTTGTATGAACTTGTATAAAGATGGGTGAAGAGAAAAAAAAATATCAAAAAAAAAAAAAACACCCTAATATATATATTAAAAAAAAAAAAGCCAAAAATAAAAAGTTCAATTCTGGTTAAATTATAGTCATGTAAATATATATACATACACATAATAAAAAATTTCTATTTTTTATTTTTTATTTAGAGATTATATTGATTTTTTTGATTGTTTAAAAATGTCATTTAATTATAAAGACAAAAAAAATTACTTTAAAAAAATGATTTTTTTGTATTTTTTTATATTCGTATTATTTTTATTCAATAGTCAAAAAAAAAAATATATATATCTATAATATTGGTAAGCTCAAAACAAAGCCCATTTGGCTAAAACTCTCCCCTCCCACCATTTCTGTTGACCGAGTATAGGAAACGAAAAAACTACGAAAGGAAAAAAGCAGGCCCAAACACGTCAGTCACGCGTTGTAGGTTGATAACTTTACATGTTTTAATTGCTGCTGCCAAAAAAAAAAAGACAACGAAAAAAAAAAATTCTTTTCATTGTGCATAGAGTATAAATTTATAAAAAATTATTTTTTGTTGCTTTTAAATTAAAATATTCAACGACAAAAATGGAAAATAAAAAATTTGTTCTTGTTGAATTTCCTGAAGAAAAAAATAAAGTTTTAGTTGGACATTGCAATTGGTTAGAAGAAAATAAATATGATGATGAACATCTAAAAATAAAAATAAGTGAAAAAGAAAAATAAAACTCGAGTGGCCCGAAAATTATGATAAAGTTGATATGAAAAAATATGTGTTATACCCTGAAAAACATGAATGGATTATTAATGTTAAAGCAAAAATATTGTCAATTGGCACATTTATAGAAATGGTTGAGCAAATGAAAACCAAAAAACAGTGTGGGGTACTTTGCGTTAATCGCAAAGATAGAAACAGATTGAAAAAAAAAATTTACGATGATGACACTGATAGTGGTGATAATAATAATAATGGATTTAATGATGATGGTGATGATGATGATGATAATGATGATAATAATAATGATAAAGATATAGATGATGAAGAAAAAGAAAAGAACAAAGAAAACAATAAAAAAAAAACTACTGGTGGGAAAATAAATAATCCTGTACAATTAAAAAAAAGAAAAATTGTTACAAACAAAAAAAATATAAATGATGAAGAATTATATCTACAAATTTTGGAAAAAGATGTTGATGAAAAAAAAATACTTTTGAATGAAAATGAAAACTTGCGACGCAAGCTTAAAAACTTTGAAGGTGATTTAATGATTGAATCAAAACATAAATTGGTATGTGAATAAATAATTTATATTAATAAACAATATATGAAAAAAAAATATATATATATATAGAAAAATTTTTTTTTAACCAAAAAAAAAAAAAAAATAATTTAGATTATTTTGAAAAATTTTTTTTTTAAATTAATTAGAAAATGTTTTTTTTTTTTTTTATTAACAGAATAAAGATATACCCATTATTAATCATCCAAATGCTGTTCAAACGGTACATCAAGATGTTCATAAACCAGTTAATAATACAATGGTAAATATTATTCACCAGTTTTTTTTTTCTATTAATAATTTTTATCTTTAGCAAATAACAAAACCTCTAATTAAATTAAAAAGTAATAATAAAATAAAGATGTAGAAATTTCAACTAATTTTTTAATTAAAAATTTTTTTTAACCAAAAAAAAAAAATTAATTTAGATTACTTTTAATTTTTTTTTTTTTTCATTGTAAAATTACTATTATAATTAAATTTATAAATTTTGGTCTCTGTTTCGGTTGTTGGATTTTATTGACGTTATTTTGGTATTTTTGGTATGAATGTGTTATGCCTTTTTCGAGTTTTAGGGCGAATTGAAAACCTCATTGATTTTAGCTCATACCTTTTTCAAGTTTTAGGGTGAATTGAAAACTACACGATTTTAACACTAAAATAATAATAATTTACGTTTCTGGATATTGGTTTTGGTTAGTTTTGTATTTCATGATAAATTAATAAATAAACCAAATAAAATACTTGATAATTAGTCCGAGAAGGTATTATTTGTTCTAACTTAAATTAATTATTTTGTGTAATATTAAAATAAAAAGACCTTGTGGATTTTCACGAGGCCGAGTAAAATAAAAGTAACCTGGTGACTCGTCGCCGTGGGCTTATTTTACTCGAGTGTGTGTGTAAAATATTAGTATAAAAATTAATATTGTGTGAATAATTAATTAATAAATTAATAATTATTAAACTCGTGTCATAGTAGTGTCGAAAAAAAAAATCATCGGGCCTTTGTTTGCCAGAGGCCCTTTGTCGTGCTTTTCTCTCTTTCTCACTCTCACGCGTCCATCTTGAAAATCAGGCGACACAAAGGATCTCCTTTGTGTTACTTGTCTTATACTGATTGCGTCATTTTCCTTTGTCTCAGTCATCATTGAGTTGCGTAATAACAATTACTATTGTTATTATTAAAATAAACTTTATTGTTTAAATAAAAATTGATAAGGGTTGTCATATTAATATATGATTTAATATATTTATTATTTAAATAATTTGCCAAAATAACAGTGAGTTTGAATTGTTTGTTTAAAATAATTTAATTGAATTGTAAAACGATAAATAGAAATTGTTTAAATAATTTTTGAGCCGTCTGTTTATTATAAAATTAATTGTTGACCGGGCTGTCATTAAATTAGCCAAATAAATTATATTTTTGTGTCGGAATAAATTGATTAAAGTCTCTGGCCACTCAGAGACAGTATTTGTTTAATCAATTTATTTCAAACGGTTGAGTCATTAGAAAATAAATTAATTGAGGTGACTGGCCACTCAGGTACCACAAAAATTAATTGGTTTATTTGTTCGGTTAAGTTATAGATCAGTTTTGTATCAGAATAAATTGATTAAAGTCTTTGGCCACTCAGAGACAGTAATTGTTTAATTAATTTATCTCAAACGGTCGAGTCATTAGGAAATTAATTAATTACAGTAATTGGCCAATCAAATACTGGATTGTTTAATTAATTTGACGTGTCAGATATTATATTAGGTTTGACTAGCCATTGTCTTGACCGGTCCAGGATTTGAACAGCTAGCGATTTGATTGAATAATTTGTTGTTTTGGTTGATCCATTATTCAAGCAGCATTCATAGTTTGATATATCATTTCGGTTTTGCTCGATAAAATAACTGCTTGTTATTGTTGTTCTGTTGATAAATTCGCGATTTTAGCCAAGCCGTGTTATCAGCTAGCTTAATTATCATATTTAATCAGGTCTGGTAAATATTTTGATTGATCGATTGATCGAGCAACGGGATATCGACTAAACGTGTCATCGATAGGTCGATTTATTACCGATAAATTGTAACAAGGTAACAGGAGATCAGTTCCACTGTAATTGAAATTAATTCTGACAAAATTCTGGTAAATAAAAATTATCAATCTTGATTTTAGTTCACTTTGTTGTCTTTTTGTACGTATTTTGACATTGGTTGTTGTCCTCAATCAAACAACATGTCTGCTAGTACAACAGTCGTTAAAAGGCGAGGTAGGCCACCGCGTAACTCCCCAACAGTAAGCGCGGCTAGTTCTACTTCAGAGCTGAATGGAGATCCAGCAGCTGACCCTTTGGTTAATATTGATGCTGCTCGTGGTTGGTTACTTTAACTCAAGCATCACCAGAGGATCAGGCAGCTGGTGATTTCAGTCATCCCCCATCTCATCCAGGTTCGTTTCTTTCTTCTTTGGGTAGTATAGGAGATTTATTTGGTGATGATGTTGATACCAGGGATAAGAATAATTCTGTAGATCCTCCTCGACTTCTTGACCGACGTATTACGACACCAACAAGTCAACTTCCATTATCAATGCCTCGCGTTGAAGATCTGTTTCTTAGGCCTTCAGGTGATGGATCTAATCCACCCCTGGCTAGAGGTTCTACCCAGACCAACAGAAATTCTAAAGTAAAACCACCAATGAATGTATTGCCACGTTTTGGTGATCTTTTCCGAGACCATGAAGGCCCAGTCCTCCGTAGTAGAGTCAATTCGCGTATACCTACACGTGATGATCTACCAAGACGTCAGGTTGATCCTGATGATGTCCCAGATCGTCGCGAACCATCACGTCAGCCTGAGGCTAAAACTCAGACAGTTAACCGCGAAGTTGAAGTCACCAACTCTAATCGTCTCCCTGAGGTGACAAGAATTGTTCCAAGACGTCAGGTTGATCCTGAAGACGACTTGGAATATTTGGATCCTCCTCGTTATCAGAATAGAAACTTGTTGTATGATCAACGAGATTCTGGAGCAATCTCACGTCGTCCTCCAGAGTCACAAACACATGTTCCGAAACGTCAAGAATACCCAGAAGACGAATTGGAATATGTAAATCCACCACGTAATCAACGAACTAGAATTTCGTTGTACGATCAACGAAATTCTGATGCTTATGTTCGTCATCAACCATCAGAGCGTCAACAGGTTAACTCAGGTCGCCAGGGCAATCCTGATCACGACTTGGAATACCGAGCCGCTCCGCGCCGTCAAGTAATTAGTCCATCAATTGACGATTTCCGTATTTCAGAGCCGGATGCTCGTCGTCAGAATTCCGTGCTTAGAGTCCTTTTGAATTGTCACCTTCAATTCACGGGAAAATCAGGAGAAGATGTAGAAGAGTTCTTGTTTAGAGTTGATCAAGCACGCGTGGTCACCAACTCTACGGATCAGGAAGTACTCTCGGCTCTTTCTTTCTGTCTACGTGGCCCTGCTTTGACTTGGTTCATGACTCATCTCGAAGACCTGCCCGACTGGGAAGCTACTCGTGAAGCTTTTCGAGATAGTTTTGCAGACCCAGATTACCAACGTGCTCTTCGAGAAGAAATTGATAAACGAACACAAGGTTCTAATGAATCTGTTAGAAGCTATATTTCAGGCATGCGTGGTTTGTTTCAACGGACCAATCCACCATGGCCAGAAAGTGAACGTGTTGTCTATGCGATTCGAAATTTATTACCATCGTTTCAGCGTTTGATTTCCGCTCGTACTTGTCCTACAATGAAAGCTGTGGAGGCTGAGGCGATACGACAAGAGAGAATCACACAGGTGGCTCAAACTCGTCGTCCACCTCCAAGACCAGAACTTTCTTTGTGTCCAGGTTTTGCTTGCCCTACATCACGTACGGTTACGTTTGCTCATCCTCGATTATCACGCACCAACGAAATACGTGCTTTGCTCCAAGAAGATGATCCCTATGAGTTTAACCGTGATTATGGACTTGAGGAAGATCTCGAGCTACATGCACTTCATCGCGAAACAGAACGTAATCGTGATCGTATAAAATTATCAAAAATACCATCAAAGGTGGAACAAGGAACCCAGTGTTCACCACCTATGTCTCCAGTAATGTTGCCTCGCAATGTTATTCGTAACTCATCACCAGTTCCAGGCTTCGATTCTCAGCTTGAACGTCCTGGCAGATCAGGAGGTAATGAGATCGAATGTTGGAACTGTGACTCTCGAGGTCATATTAATCGCGATTGCCAAGAACCACGTCGTCGATTTTGTTATCGTTGTAAAAGACCTGGCGTAACAGTATCTTCTTGTCCATTTTGTAACCAGGGAAACGACAGTTGAGTCTCATAGAGCCGGTGCCTGAGCCTCAATTGGTAGAATTAACCCCGGCAAAAGTGACTAGTAAAGTATTCCAGAGTTCTGTGTCAAATCATAGAGATTTAACTCCGGAAGAAATACTGTCAACTTCACTGTCTCCTCTAGCTACGGAATTTATTCCAAAACCAGAATCGATAGTAAAAGTCACACAAGACAAGAAGACCACAGCATTCCACCTTGATTTAGTTATTGGTTCACTTGTTGTACGAGCCCTTGTAGATTCAGGGGCAAACAGAACGTTCGTTGGTCCAGCTACGACTCAGTTACTGGAACAATCAGGACTTGAGCAGCAAGCCATACCTCCGAGACGTGTCGTTACAGCAAGTGGACAAGTAGAAACCATATTATATTCGGTACAAGTAGTTTTGGTGGTAGCAGATAAAGCCACGAAGATGGAAGTTTTGGTACTGCCATCTTTGTCGGAAGACTTTATCTTAGGAATGGATTTCCTCCAGACGTCTGGAATGGTGATTGACTTTGGGGACAGATCTTGGTTTTACCGGGACCATCCTGAGGTCAAACACTTGTTCACACCAACTCCCAACGCGTCAAAAGCTCTCCATTGCCATGGGCTTAAAACTCTTGAACCGGATCAAGACTTAAAATTAAATGAATTTTTATCGAGTAAGCTCCCGGAGGCACCACCACCAGATTCCCCATTTCCTGTCACTCCGCTTACCATGCACCACATTGACGTTGGTGGACACTCACCAATACGTCAAAAACCTCATCGGGCCAATCCGGCGATGTGTAGTGCTATGAAAGCGGAAGTTGACAAGATGTTGGCTACGGGAATCATTGTTCCATCTCAAAGTGAATGGGCAAGTCCAGTAGTTATGGTGCCAAAAAGAAAAGATAGTTGGCGATTTTGTGTAGATTTCCGGAAAGTAAATGAGATAACTAAGAAGGATGCTTATCCTATACCGGACATGTCATCCATTCTCGATGAGCTTCGTCTTGCTCACTACATCACCACCATTGACCTTAGTCAAGCTTTCTTCCAAATTGCACTCACGCCTGCTTCTCAGGAAATAACAGCGTTTATCGTCCCCGGATATGGGTTATACCACTTCCTCCGCATGCCCTTCGGATTGTCCAACAGTCCTGCGACGATGCAGCGGCTGGCTGATCAGCTGCTGGGTCACAGGTACTATCCATCGGTATTCGTACATTTAGACGATATAATTATTGTGACTAAAACCTCGTGTATCTCGATAAAGTATTACAAGACTTAAAATCAGCCAACATAACTATTAACCGTGATAAGAGTCATTTCTGTTGCTCAGAGGTTCAGTATTTGGGGTTCACTGTAAATCAGAGCGGTCTCCAGGTTGATCCGGAAAAGACTGCTGCTGTGATGAATTATCCAGCACCTTTGAACCTCAAACAACTGAGACGTTTTCTTGGTATGGCATCTTGGTACAGAAGATTCATACCAGACTTTGCGTCTTTGGCAGAGCCATTTACCAAGTTGACCAAAAAAGAAGTACCTTGGACGTGGGGAGAGTCACAAATAAATAGCTTTCGCGAATTAAAACTCCGGCTTACCACCGCTCCCACTTTGGCGTGTCCAGATTTCTCGGTACCTTTCTTTTTACAAACCGATGCAAGTAGCGTAGGTTTAGGCGCAGTCTTGACTCAGACAATAAATGACGAAGAAAAAGTAATAGCGTATGCTAGCCGCACGATGACTGACACGGAAACCCGATATTCAGTCACTGAGCAGGAATGCCTAGCAGTACTCTAGTCGATCCGGAAATTCCGCTGTTATTTAGAAGGTTATACATTCACTGTCATAACTGACCATAGCAGCTTACGTTGGTTAAATAATTTGAGAAATCCAAGTGGTCGCCTCGCACGTTGGTCGTTGGAACTGATGCAATACAGTTTCAACATAATCCATCGTAAAGGTGCTCTTCACCACGTACCTGACGCACTATCAAGAATACCTGATAAAATAAATATTATCGAAGATCCTAGTATTACCAAGGATCGTTGGTATTGTTCAAGGTTCCGAAAAGTTCATCATTTTCCGGATAGCCATCCTGACTGGAAGATTGTTGGTGATTGCTTGTATTTCCACAGGCCCCAATCTTTCATTGTCACGGAATTTCAGGACCTTTCGGCCTGGAAATTGGTTATCCCAAGAGAACTACGTGAACAAGTCATTCAGTCTTGTCATGACCCACCTCATCAAGGTCACTTAGGCATTGACAAAACATACAGGAGAATTGCTATGCAATACTTCTGGCCAAATATGTTTCGTGAAGTCTCTCGGTTTATTTCTCAGTGCGAAACTTGTCAGCGGACCAAGTCTGACTCAGCTAAGCCTCGTGGTTTCATGGGCAAACGCTTAGTACAAGAACCATGGTCAATCATAGCAGCAGACATTATGGGACCGTTACCTCGCTCGCGTAATGGTAAATCCTACCTTCTTGTCATTCAAGATCAAATGACTAAGTATATCGAATTAGCTCCCTTACGAGTGGCTAATGGACGTGTCATTCGTGAACGACTCGAAGATTTGATAATATTCCGCCACGGTGCCCCTCGGACATTAATTACAGACAACGGTACAGAATTCGTTAATAAAGAAATCAATTCTTTAGCAACTTGGGCTGGTATTGATCTACAGACCACACCTCCGTACCATCCACAAGCAGACCCCGTGGAGCGTGTAAATCGAAGCTTAAAGAACATGTTAAGGGCCTATCTTGATGGAAACCACCGAGATTGGGATCAGTTTCTCCCCGAATTCCGTTTCGCGTTTAACACAGCTTACCATGACTCATTAATGACATCACCAGCTTTTGCTAACACTGGTCGTGAACCTCGTCCACCAAATTCTCTTCGGCACAGATTGGAAGGTCAATCCGATCTGGTTCCAGTACCGATTGAGAAATGGAATGAACGGATGAGACGTTTAAATATTCTTCGTCAAGCTCTGATCTTCGCTAGAGAGGAAGCATCAGACAAACAGTCTGCCCAATATAATTTGCGACATAGGCCATTTGAGTTCTCTGTTGGCCAGCTAGTCCTCAGAAAAACCCACCCCCTCTCAAACGCAGCTCAGCATTACGCAGCTGGACTGGAAAAACGTTATGAGGGACCTTTTGTCGTAACTCAGAAATTTTCAGCTACTCGTTACGAATTGTCTAATTTTTCTGGCAAAGTTCTAGGCCAATCATCCGTTTCTGATTTGAAGCCGTGGATAGCCCCACACTAATAAATTGTCACACAATTGCTACCGCATCTCATTTTATATTGTTTTAGATGAGGGAGTTACGCTCGAGTAACAAGTCTTTGAGTGATCCTGCCATACTCAGGAGACAGACTCGTTCAGCTGTAAGAGACCGCAGCCGTATGAGAGCTACACCACTTCAACTAGACTACACCGATAGCGAGAGTGAAGCAGAAGATAGTGCAAAGGCACCACAACCAGCAAGTCAGTTTCCCATGTATCGATCACCGGAACTGTTCTTGGTGGATGACTTGGAGCCCTTTCGAGACCAATTGAAGAAGTTGACTACAGCAGAACCAAAAATCGCCACTGCTTTATCAGGTGTTTGCTCCAAACTGAAGCAATACCAAAAGTCTGTTGATCAGGCAACTACAGCTGCTAAAGAACTAGTAGAAATTGGAGCTTCCTTGTCAGCTACTCCATTAAAACCAGACTTTGGAAGTGATTTGATTGCGTGGATAGATGTGGTTCCAAATACAACGTTGAACCACGAGTCTGTTTCAACTGGAGGTGACACATTGGACTGTACTCCAGGTACCGACTCAGAATTTGATTCAATAATCTCAAAATCTGGTTCTGATGTGTTACTAACAGATAAAATACCACGAGTAAAACTCATGAGAGTTGATAGTCCAAAGGCTAATACATCTAAAGAAATTCAACTTCCATTTCATCCAGAGTTCAAAGCTTTGGATCCTCCAAAGAAAGTCATCAAAAGACGAACTGGTAGTGGAACAAAACCAAAGATAACCAGTAATGATACTGTTTTATTGAAGGACTATCCTCCTCATAGAAACTCCAAGTATGGTAGATCCGCTAGGAGTGGGGCAGGATTTGAGAAATCATCTTCAATTCAGCTTCCACTACCACATTCAAGAAAACCAGATTCAGTCTCAGTATCAGTGTCGTTGGATAGAGTCAAAAGCATGTTGCCAGATTTTGTTCAACAAATGCAAAAAGAAATATCCACACCAAAAGTGGATGATGCCTCACATGCAGATGTAGCAGGATCCGGAAGGATCTTGGAAAATATAGGTGTTTCTGCAGGTAGTTTAACAGGTGGAACTCAATCACCAGTTACTCTGCCCAAGGTCAAAACACCTGCCGAGAGACGAGATGCAATGTTGGCTCCTTTGAGTAAATCAACAGAGCTTACCAAGAACAAAGCAACTGATTTGCTGAGACCACCATCAAAATCATCAAAAGACCTAACTTCTTTTGGACGAACTTCAGACTATGCAGCTCCTTTAATAGTGCCACCTGGTATTCGTTGGTCTCGAGTTTTTCAGAAAACTGATACGACACCAACAAATATGGAGTCTATTTCTGGCAAGCCAAGAATGGATGAGTCTTCCTTGTTAGAATCAGGGGACTCACCTATGGAGGAAGTTTCTTGTTTGGCAACTGCCGGTGGAAACCAATCATCAGCAGTTCCATCCAAGATACTGTCATACTCTCGCAAGATACCAGAGAATTTGACTTGCTTGCATCTTATGCCAGGTTCACCGTTAATGGATGACACTTCAGATGGTATGCAATCACCAGTACTATCATTAGAAGACCTCACTATTGAACAAGATTTCCAGATGGAAACAAATTATTTGGAAGAATCAGCAATAGTTCCAACAGCTGAAGTTAGTCCAGTGATAGTTCCAGCCAAGATCGAGCTACCACGAACTGCACTCGAGGTATTGAAACGTGATTCACAAAAGTTGGAAGAATTATCAACCAAGCCGGACCTATCACCAGTTACACCTGAACTTGACAAACTTGGCCCAGCTGAAGCAGATGAGGTATCAGCTAAATTGGAATTACCACCTACAACCTTGGAGACGCCTGAAGTTAATTCAGCCAAGCCAGAGGTGGTACCAATCAAAGCTGAACTGCCTCAAGTCACTCCTAACACTGAGAAATTTGACTTCGCAAAGCCAGAGAAGAAGAAGAAGAAGAGGAAAAATAATTGGCACTGTCGTCATTGTGGTTCTCGTAAGCATCCAGACCGACGCTGTCCTACTGTTGAATCAGAAGTACCAAAACCAGCGGTACGTCGGGCTGCTAGTTCAGAACCAGAACCACGAGAAAATAACCGTCCAAAGTTGGAAATTATGGAAACAGCACATGCACCAGTCAACTCAGCGCCAGAGTATGTTATGTCTGAAGTTATGCATGCAGGTCGTGGTCGTGGACGAGGTCGTCTGAGATTCAATACCTTTGAAAGTACTGCCTCACAACAATCAAGACCTGACAGTGTCTCCGCAGAGATCGAGTCGATTATGGGCTCCAACAGATTTATGAACACTCCTGGTCCAGATTCTCGTCCAACATCGAGAGAATTGGCCATAGGGACGGGTGTTAGTCAAGACAGTGGTACTCATTGTCCACCAACACCAAACCAAGACTTTCATCGAGATGGTTCATCTCCTTATCAAGGTCAACACTCCACCCAATTCATGGCATCAGGATATGCCATGGAGACACGTGTGGAAAGGGGAATTACACCTACTGGTCAGCCAGAATGGGTCTGTCGCCAGACCTGCATTGATTATGGTTGGGCAGGGCCTATTCCTGGATACGCAGGATCTGTACCTGGTTACTCAGGGGCAGCACCACCATTTTACGGTCCTGGATTTCCTTTGGAAGACCTGGACCACCATTTTCTAATCTTGGTCAACCTGGTTCAACACCTGGCTACTCAGGAACCGAATCACTTTGTAGTTGTATTAACCCAATGTGTAGCCAAAAACATTACTAGTATTATGTACAAGACTGTGGAAACTGGTTAAGGTTGATCCTTGCCAGAGCCATATTATAAAAGACTTGATTACATTTAGTTTGTTAACTAGTTGAATAAAGACTTTTATACTTTTCTAAAAATTTATTTTGTTATATTTCGTACCATGTCCACGTTGTTTTAGATTTGTTTCAGGAATTTCAGGAGCAAGAATCAACTGGACCTTCAACTTGACGAGAGATGAGGGAAGGACGTCGTCGTTCGTTGAAGGAGTCTGGGGAGGAGGCTGTAGTGATTCTCACTGCCTTAAACACGAAAAGACACCAAGCGGACGAATCCTCCAACCAACGACTCCGTTCTATTTATTATATATATATATTTTATTATGTAATATTTTCTTTTTGTATTATTATTATTATTTTGTAGTATATTCTCCCCCTTTTTATCAAGATAAAGAGAGGAGGGATAGCTTTGAGTGGGGACAGCTTGGTAGATCCAAGTTGCTCCAAAATATCTTGAGCTGAACTCTCTCTCTCTCGGCTGTGGGACGTGGTAAGATGCACACGCTTCGTAATCAGCTCTTGTTTTACGTATATTAGGGTACTCATGTGTCTAGCCGGAGACCCAGCAGACATGTGTATTTTTGTAGGTTAGTTTTTGGGGCGTTGGCCGTGTGAATCATGGGCAACGTCAAGCATACATTTTTCATTTGATAATTTAGTTTAGTTATTTTGATTAGAAACGCGGTCCCTTTTGTTAATTTAATTAATTATTAAATTCAAGGTCGTGATTAAGATTATGTATTACGTTTTGGATTATTGAGTTTACGTTTTGTATTTTGGATTTACGTTTAAGTTTTGGATAATAAATATTACGTTTTGGGTTTTTGAGTATAAAAAATAATAATGTGTTTTGTTGATTATTTAATTTGTGTATTAAATATTTTTCCTTGTGACTTTATCCGGCCCTTCTACCATAACCAGCACACTGGGTGATTCTAGCGTCCCTCTAGGCTAATTATTGATACGCTATTTGGTTATTTTGGTCTTTGTTTCGGTTGTTGGATTTTATTGACGTTATTTTGGTATTTTTGGTATGAATGTGTTATGCCTTTTTCGAGTTTTAGGGCGAATTGAAAACCTCATTGATTTTAGCTCATACCTTTTTCGAGTTTTAGGGTGAATTGAAAACTACACGATTTTAACACTAAAATAATAATAATTTACGTTTCTGGATATTGGTTTTGGTTAGTTTTTTATTTCATGATAAATTAATAAATAAACCAAATAAAATACTTGATAATTAGTCCGAGAAGGTAACATGCAAAAATGTCACGTTACAAATGTCACAAAATAAATGCAACAATAATTATTTTATTATTATGAAATGTAAAATATAATTGATACTAAAAAATTGAAAAAAAAATAAATAAATAAATATTCAAAAAATTTTATACATAAAATTAATTAAGACTTATATATTTAATCGAAAACTAAAAATGATTATAAATTATACCTTTTTATAATCAGTGAAAAATAGCAAATACAATCATGTAATCATTAAAATACAGACCAAATATAAAATTTTTTACTGATAAACTGGTTTGGAGAACGAAAATTATATTAATTTAATGAATTAATATATTAATTTATATTAAAAATAATTGTCATGATATTAGAAATTTTTTATACATTTGAGTAAAATAGATAAAATATACAAATTCTAATTATTTGACATTATTTAGCAGTGAAATAAATTAATAAAAATATAATTTTTCATTTTTTTCCTATTTAAAATTGAATATTATATTTTTTTCCAACTAGTAAAGTGTACTTTGATTAGTACTGGAGAATAAAATGATTTTTTTCAATGAAAAGTATTAAACATTCACTTCAAGGTATATTACGTGATTAAATGATAAACTAAATTTATTTCAGTAGAAAATTTTGTAATTGTTTACCATTTAAAAATTTTTATATATATGAATTCGAATATCTGAAATAAATGTAATAAAAACAAATAAATAATGTTACAGGATAACAATTGGACCAACATAAATCATCAAATGTTACATCAAGATGTTCATCAACCAGGAAAAAATACAATAGTAAATAAAATACAAAGATTTTTTTTTTTTTTTGATAATGTTTTTCAACAAATAACTCAATATATAATCCTACAAACAAAATAATTCATGTTATTATAAAGAAAAGAAAAATTTACTTCATCAATATTATACATGAATTATAAATAAAAAAAAAGAAAATTTTAAAAAGTGATAGTTTAAAAAATTTTAAATAAAAATTTATTAAATATTTACTCATATAGTTGAAAAATATCATCGTGGTACAAAAGTTTAAGTGAGACATTATAAAATAAATAAAAATATTAGAAAATTTAACAAAGGAATAAATTTTTAAAAAATTTTATACATAAATTTTATTGATAATAGCATATATAATATTGAGAATTGATTAATCAAGATAAATTTAATCGAAGAAAAAACAAAAAATTTAGAAACATGTTTAATATCAAATATTATTGTCATAACATTTTTCAAAGTATGTTTTTATGAACTATTTATATGTGGTACTGAAAAATATAAACTAAAAATTTTTTTTAATTTTTATACCTAACTTTAATTATTAATAATATATGTATAAAAAAAATTAATTAAAAAATGTTTTTTTTTTTTTTTTATCAACAGAATAAAGATATACCTATTGATGATCATCCAAATGCTGTTCAAATGGTACATCAAGCTGTTCATAAACCAGTTAATAATACAATGGTAAATATAAATCACCAATTTTTTTTTTTCTAATAATAATTTTTAACTTTAGCAAATAACTAAACCTATAATTGAATTGAAAAGTAACAATAAAATAAAGATGTAGTAATTTCAGCTAATTTGTTAATTAAAAATTATCTGTTTATTTTTATTTTTTTCTTTAAATCGATATCTAAGCATTTTTTATCATTGAATAATGAATTATAGTAAGAATTTTTTGTAATTTCACAAACAACATTAGTCAATTTATTATTATAATTAGTCAAATCAAACTTTCTTGATATTCTATAAAAAAAAAAGGACAAAAAAATTTAAAAAGCTAACTCTCAAATATAATATAATGATAATTTTTTTATATTGCTATTTTTAGTATCACATATATTTTTGAATTCTGAATTGTTATTTTTGCCTATCGTAATCATAAATACAAAATCTAATTTTCATTATTAATTTTTTTAATTTTTTGTTTGTAGATTAATACTCCATTCAATAATGATCATCAAAAAGCTGTTCAAATAATCCCGCAAGATGTTAATGAAGAAGTCAATTGTATTATGGTAAATATGGATAATAATTAAATGAAATAAATTTTTTTTTTAATTCTTAAAAAAAAAACCTAATTATTTTATTACTTAGAATAAGATAGTAATTGTTTATGATATATATAATGAAAGGAAAAAAAAAACAAAAAATTCATAATGTATCTTATTTTATATTAGCAAAAAAATACATCTTTTAATGATTATCAAAAAGCAGCTCGAATAATTTATCAAGGTATTGAAAAACCAGTGAATTATATAATGGTAAATATTATTTGTTGAATAAGTATTAAATTATATTGATACTATCAATAAATAAAGAATTTTTTAATAGTTCATTTATGAAAAAAATTATTAAAAAATTCTTCAAATAAAATTTTTTGTCGTTCAATTTTTAATAATAAAGATAATCATGGCTGTTAGTTATAAATTATTGAATAGTTAACAAAATCAAAATTTGGTTTCTTATAATATCAATATTAATAACTTTTTTTTTTTTTTTTTTGTTTTCAGCCAAAAACTACATCTATCAACAATCATGACCTTGCAAATCAAACAGTCAATGAAAATTTTCATCAACCAGTATGCTATGGTATGTAAATAAATAAATTTAAAATTTCTATTTTTTTTTATATTTAATATTTATTTTGTGATATTTTTTTATCAAAGTTACAAACTATTTTATTATCATAATGAAATCTCTTCAAAACATGACCGGATAATAGTTTTTTTTTTTCCTGTAAACCTATTAAAAAAGTATATTATGCAACTTATTCATAATAGAAGAAAAAAATAAAAAATAAATGATCTTTGATTTTATTATATTTATTGATAAATAATATTTTTTTTCAATTTATTGAAAAACTTAAATTAATGAAACAAAAATATGAAAAAAATATTTTTATAGTTTTTTGAATTATAGAATTATTTTTAATGAAACTTGTATTGTTTTTAAAAATATAGAAAATATCACAATAATAGAATTGAAATTATTTATTTTTAATAACAATGATTCTTACAGAAACCTAAACGTCAACATATTCATCATGTTGAAGAACAAGTCAATGAAATAATGGTAAATAAACATAGAATTTTTTTATCTCTTTTAATATCAAAAAAAATTTTCATATTGATTTATTAACAATTTAATTAATATTATTTACAATTAATTTTTCTATAATTTTTTAATTAACAGTTAAGTCAAAACTCGAAGCTGAATAAGTGGAAATTATCTAGAATATCTAGTATGTTTCCTCGTATCGAAAAGCTACCACAAACTAAAAGGATGGTAATATTTAAGTTTTTTTTTTTTTTAATTCAACAAACTAAATAAATCAAATTAAAAACTTTTTATTATTTATTAAAATATATTCAAATATAATGCTACAAAATAATAAATATTTAACAAATTGTCATTAAATAAAATATACAATAAAATTTCAAATAATAATTGAAATTTGATTTTATTTTATTTATAAATTGTTTTTCTTTCACTAACAATAATTTTGGAAATATTTCAATAAAAAGAAATCAAAAGTTTTTTAAAAATTGTTTCAAATATATCACTCTTGAATAAATAAAAAAAAACTTAAAATAAATTTTATAACACTTACTTTTTATTTGTTTCTGTCATTAGCAAAAATCTTTATGCACCGACAATCATCAACTCACTAATCAATCACTGAATCAAAATGTTCAAACAGAAGCTTATAATATGATGGTAAATATAATTTTTTGAATACTTATTGAACTACATTGATAATAATAATAAATACTCAATCAATAATATATTAAAATAGAATAAAATTGAAAATGAAGTTTTTAATAAAATTATTTGTTATTTAATTTTAACTAGTAAACATAATCAAAAAATTATATCAACAGCTATTAGAAAATACCATGAAAACCACTAAAATTGAATAGAATATATATTGAAAAATTTTTCAAAATAACTGTATTATGATATCTATTGAAAAATTATTTAAAATTATATACAAATAATCAAACTTGAATTATTGAAATATAATTTCTACAAGTATAAAATGAATAAAAAAAGGAAAAGACCAAATTTTTGTTTAGGTTTTCTATCAATATTTTTCAATATAATTCTATTTATAAAGTTTGTTTAATTTAAATTTTTAGAATTTTGAAAAACAATACAATTTTAAACATTTTTTAAATAAAAATTTCATTTATAATCGTGTGATGCAATTAGACTATACATAATATGAAAAAATTAAATTGAGACTATTTTTAATAGAATAAAAAAAAAATGAATAGAATTATAATAATAATTATGTTATATTTTGTTTTAAGCAAAAAAAAAATACTGACTAACGATGATCAACAATAGTTCAAGTGGTAGATCAAGATATTAATGAACCAATAAATAAAATAACAGTAAGTATAAAAATAAAAAAAATTAAATTTTAGTTTTCTAATTACTAGATAATATTTAGTATTTAAGATGAATTTTTTCTATGAAAGTTTTCTTTATTTTTTTTTTATTATAAATTATATGTAAACAAATTTTTAAAATAAAATTAATAATTATGGTATTTCCAATAGTAAAACATTTAAACTGACAAGTACTAAATAAAAGTACAATGACTAGAAGAATTTGAATAATTAAATTTTCTCAAGCAATTAACTAAAATATATTAAATATTTTTTTTTTTTTATTAGCCACATATTGGACCTATCAATGATCATCGAAATGCTGTTCAACAAGTACACCAGAATGATCATGAACCAATGATTAATATGATGGTAAATATAAAAATAAGAAAAAAAATTTTTGATTTTCTAATTTAATTTTTCTATTAAGAATGATTTTATTATGTTTCTAGTATTAAATAATATTATATAATTAACTACTAGATAATATTAAGTATTCTAGACAAATTTTTTCAATTACTACTTTTTTTACTTAAAATCTGAACCTAAACCTAAAAAATGAATTGACGCATAGAAGGACGTCGGAGTTAACTTGATGAAACTTAGAAAAGATAAGAAGCCCTGTGGTCTAGTGGTCAAGGCGTTTGCCCGGAAAGCAAAAGACCCGGGTTCGATTCCCGGCGGGGGAACTTCGTTATTTTTTCTAAGTTTCTGGTTTTTTTCAAAAAAATGAATTGACGCATAGAAGGACGTCGGAGTTAACTTGATGAAACTTAGAAAAGATAAGAAGCCCTGTGGTCTAGTGGTCAAGGCGTTTGCCCGGAAAGCAAAAGACCCGGGTTTGATTCCCGGCGGGGGAACTTCGTTATTTTTTCTAAGTTTCTGGTTTTTTTCAAAATCAGCTCTTGTTTTACGTATATTAGGGTACTCATGTGTCTAGCTGGAGACCCAGCAGACATGTGTATTTTTGTAGGTTAGTTTTTGGGGCGTTGGCCGTGTGAATCATGGGCAACGTCAACATTATTTGATTTGATATTTAGTTATTTTGATTAGAAACGCGGTCCCTTAATTAATTATTAAATTCAAGGTCGTGATTAAGATTATGTATTACGTTTTGGATTATTGAGTTTACGTTTTGTATTTTGGATTTACGTTTAAGTTTTGGATAATAAATATTACGTTTTGGGTTTTGAGTATAAAAATAATAATGTGTTTTGTTGATTATTTAATTTGTGTATTAAATATTTTTCCTTGTGACTTTATCCGGCCCTTCTACCATAACCAGCACACTGAGTGATTCTAGCGTCCCTCTAGGCTAATTATTGATACGCTATTTGGTTTTTTTGGTCTTTGTTTCAGTTGTTGGATTTATTGACGTTATTTTGGTATTTTTGGTATGAAAGTGTTATGCCCTTTTCGAGTTTTAAGGCGAATTGAAAACCTCACGATTTTATCTCATGCCTTTTTCGAGTTTTAGGGCGAATTGAAAACCTCATTGATTTTAGCTCATACCTTTTTCGAGTTTTAGGGTGAATTGAAAACTACACGATTTTAACACTATAATAATAATAATTTACGTTTCTGGATATTGGTTTTGGTTAGTTTTGGTGTTTCGTAATAAATTAATAAATAAACCAAATAAAATACTTGATATTTGGTCCGAGAAGGTAACATGCAAAAATGTCACGTTACAAATGGCGCCCAAACAGGGACTCGTTATCAAGAAAAAATTTTAAAATCAAGTTTTAATAGTTAACAACTCCGTTATTTATAAATTATTAATTATTAGGCGCGATATTGATGGGTATTTTCACGCATATTTATTGACAACCCGTTTAATCATTTATTTAATTTTGGAAAACGCGATATTAACTTATACTTGTTTGTCTAACAACCCATTGTCTGTAATTTTATTATCTAATGGGTGCGATATTAATAGGTATTTTCGCGCAATTTTTTGACAACTCCGCTTAGTTACGTGGTTAATTACAGACAACGCGATATTACTCAAATAGTATTTTTAATTAAGCAAAATCAATATATAAAAATCTGAAAAAATAATTCTGAGATCATCGAAAAGTTACATTAAATGTTCAAGTGCTCGTTTGGTTGTCAGCAATACTGTGTAGTCGTCGCTAATGACTTAACGCATACAAGTTCGTATGTGTGTGTGTGTAGAGACGCCGAGAGATCCGCTGCCGGGTGTACAACCGGTTAGCCTCACTTTACTTCGAGCGTTCTATGCTGCTACACCGTCATACTGTTTTTGACAGCTGCCGTTGCATCATTATTAAAACTGCGTTTTAAAGTGTTTAATTGAATAATTAATGTATGAAAGATCAGTGCATTTAGTTTATTGAGGGTTATATATTGTTGAGCTACAAAGAAAAGAAGGTAATTGGATTTATTTGATTACCGGTTTTGTGCGACTTTGTGGTTACTCACGAAGTCCACGTATAAAATAATATACCTGGTGACAGTCGTCGCTGTGGGTCTTATTATATTATTTTATTAATAATAAAATTAAAATCTTTATTGGTCCTAACATAAATTAATTAGTTTGTGTAATATTAAAATAAAAGACCTTGTGGATTCTCACGAGGCCGAGTAAAATAAAAATCAACCTGGTGACTCTTCGCCGTGGGTTTATTTTACTTGAGTGTGTTTATAAAATATTAGAATAAAAATTAATATTGTGTGTGTTGTGAAATAATTGTCTAATAATTAATAAACTCTTTGTTAGTAAGGTCGAAGAAAAATCATCGGGCCTTTGTCTGTCAGAAGCCCTTTGTCGGGCGTGCCCTCTCTCTCTTTGTTTTTCTCTCACTATATCACGCGTCTGTCTCAAAATCAGGTGACACTCAGGCTCTCCTTTGTGTTACTTGTCGGGATCCGATTGCGTCATCTTGCTTTGTCTAAATAGTTGGATAGCAACAGTGCTAATCGTTATTCTCTGTTGAACTAATTCATATTGTTTAAATAAAATAATTTAAATTGTTATCGTTTAAATAATATACCAAATTCGCCATTGAGTAAAATAAGTGTAGATCATTTATATACCATAAAATTAAATTGTTAAAAACAATTTAGACTGCCTATTTATTGTAGAGTCATTTGATCACCGGGCTTTCAATCGAAAGGTAAATTAATTGTTGAATCAGTTAATGTAGTAGTTAAATTGTCTAGATAAAATAGATTGTTGGTCCCTGGCTGACTCAGGGATAAACAGACCATTTTACTTATTTAAATAATTTAGTTTTAGATCGTGTTAATCGGAATAAAGTATTTAAAGTCACTGGTCAATCAGAGACTAAAATAAACTAATTAATTCGTTTATACTATCGTATCTTCATTGTGTATTAATTGAGAAAGATTGATTAATGTTCTTGGTACTCAGGAATAAGATTGATTATTCAATTTATTTGGATAATTTAGTCAGATGAATTGATTATTGTCTTGGCGTACTCAAGATTATTAAACTAATCAATTTATCGATACTACTCTCGGATTAACTGAATCGATTATTATTCTTGGCACTCAGGAATAAAATCAATCCACCAATTTATTTGGATAATCAACTAGTTGTTTGTCTTGACTAACCCAAGACTGATAAATCTGTATCAATGTATTGAAATAATTTGTTAGTTCTTGAATAGATAAATTGATCTTTGTTCCTGGCCAACCTCAGGAATAAAAGTAAGCAATCAAATAAATTGAATAAGTTGGTCTCTACGGTATTGCCAGTCAAATAGATTATTTGTTGTTCTTGGCTAAACTCGAGAATAATAAATGATTTAATCCATCGTGGTACCCTCGGTTAGATAAAATAATTGTTGTCTTGGCTGTATTCAAGACTAATTAATTGAATAGACTCTTGGTTTGAATAGATTATCTGTTGTTCTTGGTCACACTCAGGAATTATCAATTAGTCAATCCATTTAAACAGAATAATCAAGTAGTGTTCTTGACTGAACTCAGGAACAATATTGTCGTTTTGGTTGATCCAGAATAAAAATACGAAATTGTTTAAACAGCAATCGTACGTTGCTTTGTACAGATTAAGGCATAAATCGTCCGGTTGGTTCATTGTTTCGGGTTATCTCAGTAAAATAACTTGTTGATATTAAATACCAGTTGAGGAATCCGCGATTCTAGCCAAGCCGTGTTGACAGCTTCTAAACTACCTTTTGTAAATTGATCCACTTGTTCTTGTGTGATCAGTCAACATGTCGGATAGTACAGTAGTTGCTAAAAGGCGAGATAGGCCACCGTGCAACCCCCCACCATCAGTAAATGTGACTAGTTCTACTACCGAGTTAAACGGAAATCCAGCAGCTGAGTCTTTGGTTAGTAATGATGCTCCAGTGGTTACTCTAACACAGGCATCACCAGAGGATCAAGCAGCTGGTGGTTCTAGTCGTCCCCCATCTCAACCAGGTTCTTTTCTTTCTTCTCTGGGAAGTATAGGAGATTTATTTAGTGATGATATTGACACCAGGGATAAGAATAATTCTGTAGATCCTCCTCAGTTTTTTGACCAACGTATCACTACACCAACAAGTCAACTTCCATTATCAATGCCCCGCGTTGAAAATTTGTCACTTGGACCTTCAGGTGGCAGATCTAATCCACCCCTGGCTAAAAAATCCACCAAGAATATCAAAATTACAAAAGAAAAACCACCAGTAAATATTTTGCCGCGTTTTGATGATTTATTGCGAGACTATGAAGGTCCAGTCCTTCGTAGTAGGGTCAACTCAAGTATACCTTCGTGTGGTGATCTACCAAGTCGTCAGGTTGATCCTGATGATCATTTAGATCGTCACGAACCACCGCGTCAGCAAAAGACCAAAACACAGGTAGATAACCACCAGGTTATAGGTGACAACTCTAATCATCTCCCTGAGGCAACACCAAATGTTCCAAGACGTCAGGTTGATCCTAAAGACGACTTGGAATACATGGAACCTCTTCGTCATCAAAAGAACAGAATTTTGTTGGGTAACCAAGGAGATTCTGTAGCATTTTCACGTTGTCTCCCAAAGACACAATCATATGTTCCAAGACGTCAGGAATACCCTGAATACGAATTGAAATATTTGGAACCACCACGTCATCAAAGAACCAGAATTTTATTGTATGATCAACGTGATTCTGATGTATATGCTCGTCACCAACCACCAGAGCGTCAACAGGTTAGCTCAGGTCGTCCAGGTAATCCTGATTACGACCTGAATACCGAGATGCTTCACGTTGCCACGTAATCAGTCCATCATTGGAAGACCTTCGAATTTCAGAACCACAGACCCGTCGTCAGAACCGAATGCTGAGGATTCTCCTGGATTTCCACCTCCAATTTACTGGTAAATCAGGACAAGATGTGGAACAGTTTCTGTTTAGAATTGACCAAACGAAAGAAGTCACGGGTGCCTCCGACCAAGAAGTCCTCACCTCTTTCTTTTTGTCTTCGTGGCCCTGCTTTGACATGGTTCATGACACATCTCGAAGAGTTACATAGTTGGGAAGCTGTTCGAGAAGCTTTTCGGGATAGCTTTGCAGACCCTGACTACCAACGTGCTCTGAGAGAAGAAATCGATAAACGGACTCAAGGTTCTAGCGAATCTATTCGAAGTTACATTTCGTGCATGCGAGGTTTGTTCCAACGTACCAATCCACTTTGGCCAGAAAGCGAGCGTGTTATCTATACGATTCGGAACTTGTTGCCCTCGTTTCAACGTTTAATTTCTGCTCGTACTTGCCCAACAATGAAAGCTGTGGAGGCTGAGGCAATACGACAGGAAAGGATCACACAGATTGCTCAGACCCGTCGTCCGCCTCCGAGACCAGAACTTTCATTGTGTCCAGGTTTTGCTTGCCCTACATCGCGCACTGGTACTTTTGCTCATCCTCGTCCATCAAGCACAAGTGAGGTGTGTGCCTTGTTCGAAGATGATCTCTATGAGAGCAACTGTAACCACAGATTCGAGGAAGATCTTAAACTCTACTCACTTCATCACGAAATTGATCGTAACTATGATTGCGTGAAATCATCAAAAGTAACAACAAAGATGGAATAGTCTACTCAGTATCCACCACCAAGGTCTCCAGTACCATTGCCTCGTAATGCTGTTCGTAATTCACCTCCAGTTCCAGGCTTTGATTCTCAGCTTGAACGCCCTGGTAGATCCGGCGGTTATGGGATAGAATGCTGGAACTGTGATTCTCGTGGTCATATTCACCGCGATTGTCAAGAGCCACGTCGTCGGTTTTGTTACCGCTGTAGAAGATCTGGCGTAACATTAGCTTCTTGTCCATTTTGTAATTCGGGAAACGACAGTTGAGTCTCACGGACCTGGTGCCTGAGCCTCAGTTGGTAGAATTAACCCCGACAAAATTGACCACTAAAGTATCCCGGAGTTCTGTGTTGGATCACAGAGTCTTAACTCCGAGAGAAATACTTTTGACATATATTAAACATTCTTGATAGCATGGCTACTCAACTATCAAGACCTGTACCTCGATTTCCTACCTTTGGTTAATCGAATTCGGTACCTGGATGCTCAGGAACCGAACCACGATGAAACTGCGTTGATCCAACTTGTCCGCATTTCATATATTATTCAAGAGAATGTGAAGCTGGTCGAGGTTGATCCTTACCAGAATTATATTGATGAAGATTTTCATATTCTTTCTCTGGAAATTCATTTCGTTATATTTCGTACCATGTCCTAGTTATTTTAGATTTGTTTCAGGAATTCAGAGCAAGAATCAACTGAACTTCAATTTCGACAAGAGATGAGAGAAGGACGTCGTCGTTCGTTGAAGGAGTTGGAGAGGAGGCTGTAGTGATTCTCACTGCCTTATACACGGAAAAGACACCAAGCGGACGAATCCTCCTACAACCAACGACTCCGTTTCATTTTATTATATATATATATTTTAGTATTTAATATTTCTTTTTATTATTATTATTATTTTGTAGTATATTCTCCCCTTTTATCAAGA